>NC_074699.1:6171212-6401249 GCF_029448725.1 Salvelinus fontinalis
AAAAACTCCTGGCCCTGGGGACGATTAAAACCCTGTCAAACAGCAGGAACTGTCACGGCCGTCAAAGGAAGTGGACCAAAGCGCAGCGTGGTGAGCGTACATATTCCTTTTTGTTTAGGATGACGCCAACAAAAAGAATAAACAATACAAAAAAAACAACCGTGAAGCTTAAGGCTATAGTGCCACAAACAAAGACGACTTCCCACACTGAAAGGAGGGAAAAGGGCTACCTAAGTATGGTTCCCAATCAGAGACAGCTGTCCCTGATTGAGAACCATACCCGGCCAAAACATAGAAATACAAAATCATAGAAAACAAAAACATAGAATGCCCACCCCAAAGCACACCCTGAACAAATCAAATAGAGACATAAAAAGGCTCTCTAAGGTCAGGGCGTGACAGGAACCTTGTCCTTGTTCATATGAATTTTATTTAGACTAGACTAACAGGGCCACTCAGAGACAACAACTGATGGACAATAGAACTCACAGGGCTGAGCTTGCTATGAAGCAAAAGCTTGTTATAAAGCTTGTTTGCATCGTGTAGGCCTATGCAACTGTAGGCCTAATTAAAAATCTACTCACAGCCTGTGTCATCACTATTGTGTTAATTGATTAATTTCAGTTAATACTGTTGTATTGAAAAGGTCTAGGCAACCTAGCCAGCCCAACTTGGAATATAAACCAAAATTGATCACAATCAGATTTTCTCTTGACACCAAAAATGTGACTATAACATAGTATACATAACGTTATCAATTTGTTTGCCCTGAACAGATAGACAAGGTGCACAGGCTGTATGCACTTGCTTTTTAAAAATTAGCCTACTGAAAAATCATCTTGTTATTCCTAGGCTGCTGCAACATTTATACAAAGAGTTTTTGCTTGTGTCTGTCGGGAGTTATGTGTTACCACGTTTGCTAATTAAATACCGGAGGAAAGTGGAAAGCACAATTGCGACTGAGTTGTAATCTCACTTTTCATGGATGATGCGATGGAAGTTTATTTAGACAGAAGAAACGTCCATATGCTCAGCAAATAAAGTGACGCAACGTGCAATTATCTCTGCAAGCTTGTAGTTTCCCTTTTTAGTGGAACTTTCCCTCTCATCGTGCCCCTGAGTAAAAGCCAAATCTTGCATGCCCAAAAACTGCAGCAGTGTTGATAAGCTACTTGAGAAACTCCCTGTTTCTTATTACCTTCTTGTTGTGTTGTGCAGTTTGTATATGCAGACCTTCGTCCATTACATTACGTTGCAGCTTTTCCCAAGATGCTTGAATCTGATGTGTCAACAAAAAATCCACTATATTGTTGTGAGCGTTAGTCATTCTGGTGGAGAACACTGCACTCTGGTAGCTAGCTATTTGCTATTGAAATTAGCAATGCAAATTTAAATACACTAGAGTCGTGGCCTTACGTTTTGAGAATGACACAAATATTAATTTTCATAAAGTCTGCTGCCTCAGTTTGAATGATGGCAATTTGATTATACTCCAGAATGTTATGAAGAGTGATCAGATGAATTGCAATTAATTGCAAAGTCCCTCTTTGCCATGCAAATTAACTGAATCCCCCAAAAACATTTCCATTGCATTTCAGCAATGCCACAACAGCCCTTGTTCTTCCTCTGTCCATCATGGTTACCTGCAAGGAAACATGTGCCGTCATCATTGCTTTGCACAAAAAGGGCTTCACAGGCAAGGATATTGCTGCCAGTAAGATTGCACCTAAATTAACCATTTATTGGATCATCAAGAAGTTCAAGGAGAGAGGTTCAATTGTTGTGAAGAAGGCTTCAGGGCGCCCAAGAAAGTCCAGCAAGCGCCAGGACTGTCTCCTAAAGTTGATTCAGCTGCGGGATCGGGGCACCACCAATACAGAGCTTGCTCAGGCATGGCAGCAGGCAGGTGTGAGTGCATCTGCACACACAGGGAGGCGAAGACTTTTGGAGGATGGCCTGGTGTCAAGAAGGGCAGCAAACAAGCCACTTCTCTCCAGGAAAAACATGAGGGACAGACTGATATTCTGCAAAAGGTACAGGGATTGGACTGCTGAGGACTGGGGTAAAGTCATTTTCTCTGATGAATCCCCTTTCCAATTGTTTGGGGCATCCGGAAAAAAGCTTGTCCGGAGAAGACAAGGTGAGCGCTACCATCAGTCCTGTGTCATGCCTATAGTAAAGCATCTCGAGACCATTCATGTGTGGGGTTGCTTCTTAGCCAAGGGAGTGGGCTCACTCACAATTTTGCCTAAGAACACAGCCATGAATAAAGAATGTTACCAACACATCCTACGAGAGCAACTTCTCCAATCATCCAGGAACAGTTTTGTGACAAACAATGCCTTTTCCAGCATGATGGAGCCCCTTGCCATAAGGCAAAAGGGATAACTAAGTGGCCCGGGGAACAAAATGTCGATATTTTGGGTCCATGGCCAGGAAACTCCCCAGACCTTAATCCCTTTGAGAACTTGTGGTCAATCCTCAAGAGGCGGGTGGACAAACAAAAACCCACAAATTCTGACAAACTACAAGCATTGATTATGCAAGAATGGGCTGCCATCAGTCAGAATTTGGCCCAGAAGTTAATAGACAGCAAGCCAGGGCGGATTGCAGAGGTCTTGAAAAAGAAGGGTCAACACTGCAAATATTGACTCTTTGCATCACCTTCATATAATTGTCAATAAAAGCCTTTGACACTTATGAAATGCTTGTAATTATACTTCAGTATTCCATAGTAACGTCTGACAAAAATATCTAAAGACACTGAAACAGCAAACTTTGTGGGAATTAATATTTGTGTCATTCTCAAAACTTATGGCCACGACTGTACACTAACGCGACACAACACAAAGTTCTAAAACCAAGGAAACAATATGTAATTTTTATTTTTTTATTTTTTTTTACCTTTATTTAACTAGGCAAGTCAGTTAAGAACAAATTCTTATTTTCAATGACGGCCTAGGAACAGTGGGTTAACTGCCTGTTCAGGGGCAGAACGACAGATTTGTACCTTGTCAGCTCGGGGATTTGAACTTGCAACCTTCCGGTTACTAGTCCAACACTCTAACCACTAGGCTACGCTATACAGTTGAAGTCGGAGGTTTACATACACTTAGGTTGGAGTCATTAAATCTTGTTCTTCAACCACTCCACAAATTTCTTGTTAACGAACTATAGTTTTGGCACCTCAGTTAGGACATGACACAAGTAATTTTTCCAACAATTGTTTACAGACAGATTATTTCACTTATAATTCACTGTATCACAATTCCAGTGGGTCAGAAGTTTACATACACTAAGTTGACTGTGCCTTTAAACAGCTTGGAAAATTCCATAAAATGACATCATGGCTTTAGAAGCTTTTGATAGGCTAATTGACATAATTTGAGTCAATTGGAGGCAACTGCACATGGGGCCAAAGATCGTACTTTTTGGAGAAATGTCCTCTGGTCTGATGAAACAAAAATAGAACTGTTTGGCAGTAATGACCATTTTTATGTTTGGAGGAAAAAGGTTGAGGCTTGCAAGCCGAAGAACACCCTCCCAACCGTGAAGCACGAGGGTGGCAGCATCATGTTGTGGGGGTGCTTTGCTGCAGGAGGGACTGGTGCACTTCACAAAATAGATATCATCATGAGGGAGGAAAATTATGTGGATATATTGAAGCAACATCTCAAGTCATCAGTCAGGCATTTTAAGCTTGGTCGCAAATGGGTCTTCCAAATGGACAAGGACCCCAAATATACTTCCAAAGTTGTGGCAACATGGCTTAAGGATGACAAAGTCAAGGTATTGGATTAGCTATGACATAGCCAATGAAAAAATAACACATTTTTAGATTTCACCCCCGTCTCAAAATTTAATGATTTAGGCCATTTTGAAATTTTAGAGAATGCTTCTCCTCCCACTTCAACCATGTAGTGAATCCTGTCCTCGGTATGAAATGATCAACTTGACCCTGTACCATAGAGGCACAGAATAATTTAGAGGAAAAACAAAAAGAAATGGAGGAACTTATTCAAGAAAGATCCAGTGTAATATATTATAAAAATAAAGCGAACTGGATGGAATATGGGGAAAAATGCACCAAATTCTTTTTCAATCTTCAATATAGAAATGCTACCAAAAAAAATGTATTAAAACTTGTGACAAATGATGGAGTCACGCATGATTCACCAAATGATATTTTGAAAGAGGAAGTAAAGTACTTTAAGAATATGTTTTCGTTTCAGGCTCCTCCATCTCCACTAACTGAAACTAATTGTATGGATTTTTTTCCTATTAATAATGTAAAATTAACATCTGAACAGAAAGACTCATGTGAAGGCCAAATTACAGAGGAGGAACTGCTTGTTGCAATTGGGGCCTTTAAAGATGGGAAAACTCCAGGGCTGGATGGCATACCAGTGGAAGTATACAAAACGTTTTTTGATATACTCAAAGGACCATTATTAACTTGTTTTAACCACTCCTATATAAATGGTAGATTATCAGACACACAACAAGAAGGTCTGATATCGTTATTACTGAAACAGGACCCAAGTGGTATATATAAAGATCCAGTCCAATTAAAAAATTGGAGACCTCTTACACTTCAGTGTTGTGATGCAAAAATCCTAGCAAAATGCTTGGCGCATAGAATAAAAAAAGTTTTGTCAGATATTATTCATCCTAATCAGACAGGTTTTTTACATGGACGATACATTGGAGATAATATAAGGCAAGTACTGGAAACAATAGAACACTATGAGATATCGGGGACACCAGGCCTGGTTTTCATAGCTGATTTTGAAAAGGCTTTTGATAAAGTACGACTGGAGTTTATATATAAATGCCTAGAATATTTCAATTTTGGGGAATCTCTTATAAAATGGGTTAAAATTATGTATAGTAACCCTAGGTGTAAAATAGTAAATAATGGCTACATCTCAGAAAGTTTTAAACTATCTAGAGGAGTAAAACAAGGTTGTCCACTATCGGCATATCTATTTATTATTGCCATCGAAATGTTAGCTGTTAAAATTAGATCAAACATTAATATTAAAGGATTAGAAATCCATGGCTTAAAAACTAAGGTGTCATTGTACGCTGATGATTCATGTTTTCTTTTAAAACCACAACTAGAGTCTCTCCAGGGCCTCATAGAGGATCTAGATACCTTTGCTATCCTCTCTGGATTAAAACCAAATTATGATAAATGTACCATATTACGTATTGGATCACTAAAAAATACACATTTTATATTGCCATGTAGTTTACCAATTAAATGGTCTGACGGAGATGTGGACATACTCGGTATAAAAATCCCAAAAGAAAGAAATGATCTCACTCCAATAAATTTTTATAGAAAGTTAGCAAAAATAGATAAGATCTTGCTACCATGGAAAGGAAAATACCTGTCTATTTGTGGAAAAATCACCCTAATTAACTCTTTAGTCATATCACAGTTTACCTATTTGCTTATGGTTTTGCCTACACCTAGTGACCTGTTTTTTAAATTATATGAACAAAAAATATTCAATTTTATTTGGAACGGCAAGCCAGATAAAATTAAAAGGGCCTATTTATATAACGAATATGAATTCGGAGGGCAGAAATTATTAAATATTAAAGCATTAGACCTCTCACTAAAGGCATCGGTCATACAAAAGTTATACTTAAATCCAAACTGGTTCTCTAGTAAACTGGTACGAATGTCTCATCCTATGTTCAAGAAGGGCCTTTTTCCCTTTATTCAGATTACACCTGCTCACTTTCGGTTGTTTGAAAAGGAAATGATCTCCAAAATATCCTTATTCTTTAAACAAGCCTTAGAAAGTTGGTTGCAATTTCAGTTTAATCCACCTGAAAGGACGGAACAAATAGTACAACAAATATTGTGGTTAAATTCAAATATAATAATTGATAAAAAAACTGTATTTATCGAAGAAATGTTTAAAAAAGGTATAATTTTTGTGAATGATATCATAAATAGGACTGGTGGAGTTATGTCACACATGCAGCTAACACAGACATATGGAAAAGTCTGCTCTACCCAAAATTACAACCAATTAATTGCAGCATTACCACAAAAATGGAAGAGGCAAGTAGAAGGGGAAAAAAGTAAGGAACTTGTATGTCGGCCCTGTATTAAAGAACAAAAATGGTTAAAGAAAAGTGTGATAAATAAAAACATATACCAATTTCATTTAAGGACCAAAAAACTAACAGCTGTGCCATACAAATTGCAAAATAGTTGGGAAGAGATTTTCGATGTACCCATTCCATGGCACATGGTTTATGAATTGATACGCAAAACAACGCCGGATTCAAAACTTCGAATTTTTCAATATAAATTATTATACAAAATTCTTGCAACTAATAGAATGTTATATATATGGGGTATACAATCTTCCCAGCTCTGCAGATTCTGTTGTGAGGAGGCAGAGTCATTAGATCATTTATTTTGGTATTGTCCATATGTAGCTCGTTTTTGGTCACAGGTCCAGGAATGGCTGAAGAATTGCAACATTTGCCTAAAACTAACGCTACAGATAGCAATACTGGGGGATTTGAAAAGCCATAGTCAATCAATCAATAATATAATAATTATTTTGGCAAAGATGTTTATTTTTAATTTACAATCTGTAGAAGCTATGAGAATAGGAAGGTTCAGGTCTTTTGTGAAGCATCACAGCACAGTTGAGAAATGTATGGCAAATAGAAATCCGAAATGGATGATGTTGGAAGATAGATGGGAGGGGTTGGGTGGAGCTGAAGGGTGGGACTAATAACAAGATAAACAATATAGGGCATACGGGATCTGTGAAATGTGTATAGGTGCGGAGCTTTTGTGAAATAGCACAGTTACAAGTGGAAATAAAATTGGATGGACAACAGAAATAGAGGAAGGACTAAGAACAAATAAGAGAGAACTGTTGTAAAGTGGACTGTGTCTGTAAGATAGGTATAAGATGTAGAAATTGAAGGTAAAAGCAGAAGTGTTTATAAGTTTACTCCAATTGGGGGATTGGTGGTAGGGTCGCGGGGAATAATAATAAAGGCATATTCTTTAAAAAAGTATGTATGTCTATATAGGTATGTGTATGTATATATGTGTATATGTATGCATACGTGTATGGATACATATATTTACCCAAAAAAATATGGGGGAATGGAAATGATGCAGAATTAAAAAAAAAAAAAAAAAAAAAAAAAAAAAAAAAATTGACCCTGTATATCTAAACACTGGTTGTTTAAAGCACAACTACGACAACTATTTCTGATGGTGAAACTGAAATATCGAAATAAAATCGAATGTAAGCCCTGATCAGCAGGTAGGCTATAGCTACTTTTATTCCGTTCAAACACAATTTTCAACAGCGCATTTGTTAACAATCACTTATCAATTTACATTGGTTGTCACTCGACTAACAAAGCCTTATATTGCACACGCCATTTCACAAGCATTCGAATGCTGAAGGTGCCGCGCAGATGTGCAAGATCAGGAATAGCCCACCGAGAGGTTGTTCGGCATGCAAAATGACTTGTAGATGAATTGCTGTCTACATGCTTAGTTCAACACTGAAGGAGAGGACAGTTTCACAAAAGATGAGAGGTATTTTCCGAAAGGTATAAAGACAATAATATGAGCAACAAAAAAAATGGTGAACTGACGATTCCTACGTTTGAATAGATTTTCTGACCGATGCATGCTACATTTGGATCGGTTTGGGTTCCTGCGGACCAATGCACTCATTTCTTAAACATTTGAACTGGGGCCGATGCATATTGGCGAATCGCTCAACCAGGTCACCCCCTGATACATGTAAGTATTCGACGTCCATCCATGGCTGAGGACGTCGGGAGATAACGTGAAAACCGGCCGCTAGGGGCAACAGTGAGAGCCGCTACCTTTTGCTAGGGCGTTGTGGATGGATGGCGGGTGAGCAGAAGCCTCTGCCTCGGATTCCGAAGGTTGCAAGTGCGAATTCAGTGATAGGAAGTTGTTTTTGCGATTTTTGTTTTAAGTCTATCCCACAGAGTTAATGCCTAACCTTAAGATAGGAGATAATGCCTAAACTTAATCTTAAACACTTTGAACTTTGACGTTTGTAACAACTTCGACATTAAAAGTTTGAGAAACATGGATGAACGTTTAATTCTGACGTGAGACTGTGAGAGATAGTTGGAATTGCTACATCCCTAATAATATCAGAAAAATGCTCAACTATTACAATCTCAATCTATCCACCGATGTCACCAACTCAACAAGCTTCTAAATCACACATGCGTAGTAGTAAGTTAATTCTCTGATCCTTTGATTGGATGGACAACAAGTTAGTTCATACTGCAAAAGCTTCGTCCTCTGGAAGTCGCCATAATTACCATGTAGGTCTATGGATGGGGCTGAGGAGCTTCCTAGGTTTTGTATTGAAGTCAATGTAACCAGAGGAGGGATGGTGGCACATGTTGACTCCAAAGCTTCCCACAGTTGTGTCAAGTTTGCTGGATGTCCTTTGGGTGCTGGACCATTCTTGATACACACAGGAAACTGTTGAGCGTGAAAAACCCAGCAGCGTTGCCGTTCTTGACACAAACCAGTGCATCTGGCACCTACTACCATACCTTGTTCAAAGGCAGTTAAATATTTTGTCTTGCTCATTCTCCCTCTGAATCGCACAGATACACAATCGATGTCTCAATTGTCTCAAGCCTTAAAATTCCTTCTTTAACCTGTCCCCTTCCCTTTCATCTACACTGATTGAAGTGGATTTAACAAGTGACATCAATAAGGGATCATCGCTTTCACCTGGTCAGTCTGTCACGGAAAGAGCAGGTGTCCTTAATGTTTTGTGGGGCTCAGTGTATGTTTCACCACATTGGAAGGTGTTACAGTGGCATTACTAGTTTGCTAGAAGGTCTCTTGCCTTAACAGCTGAGCGTAACTGACAAACAACACTCCTATAGCTCGAGCCTACTGCTCTCCCCAGCCAGTCCGCCCCTCTATAGGCGGTTACAAATTACTCCGGGAACCTCTGGGATGCAGAGTGCATGCCTAATCTTGTACTCCTCTTCTTTCTCCTCTTCTCCCTTTCCCCTCCTTCGCCCCTTACCTTCCTCATCTTACCCTCCTTATCCTTCCTTTCCTTATCTGTTAGTCCTCTTTTTCCTGTTTTTGATCATCCTCTTTCTTCCACCTCCTTCACTTCCTCGGCTCACTATAATTCACTTCTCTTCTGTCCTCCTCCGCCTCATTCACTTCTCCATCTCCCCTCCTCCGCGATTCTACTCTCGTTCCTAACCCTCCTCTCTTCTCCTTTTGCTGCTCTCTCTCCCTGCAGGGTATCCTGGGGCTGAGTCTGTACCAGTGGAAGGTGATGACCTATGAGGACTACACCTACCCCCCCTGGTCCATGGTGATGGGCTGGCTGATGGTGGTGTGTTCTGTCATCTGGATCCCAATCATGTTTGTCATCAAAATGCACTTGGCCCCGGGCAGCTTCAAGGAGGTATGTATGGGACACAATACCACACACGTGCACACATGTACTGTAAGCCTGTTTGTATGTCCCATAAATACACTTCAGATATATGCAGATCTGCTCCTTTTCCTATATTTTTGTGGATAGTCACTTATTTAAATGTCCTGGGATAAGAAATGTTTTTTGGACTGTAAATAATTATGTGTTTTTAGCAGATGTAAGCAACATTTACATTTTGTCTGTAGCATACAGAAGTTCGTTTTTTGGTATTTAACCTCTAATTCCTCCCAAACCCGGATCCGGGAGCACCCCCATCAGTAAAAAAGCTGACTAGCATAGCCTAGCATAGCGTCACAGGTAAATACTAGCATCTAAATATCATTAAATCACAAGTCCAAGACAACAGATGAAAGATACACATCTTGTGAATCCAGCCATCATTTCTGATTTTTAAAATGTTTTACAGGGAAGTCACAATATGTAAATCTATTAGCTAACCACGTTAGCAAAAGACACCACTTTTTTTACTCCACCAGTTTTTTACTCCATCAGTAGCTATCACAAATTCGACCAAATAAAGATATAAATAGCCACTAACCAAGAAACAACTTCATCAGATGACAGTCTGATAACATATTTATTGTATAGCATATGTTTTGTTAGAAAAATGTGCATATTTCAGGTATAAATCATAGTTTACCATTGCAGCCACCATCACAACTCTCACCAAAGCGACTAGAATAACTACAGAGAGCAACGTGTATTACATAATTACTCATCATAAAACATTTCTTAAAAATACACAGCGTACAGCAATTGAAAGACACAGATCTTGTGAATCCAGACAATATTTCAGATTTTCTAAGTGTTTTACAGCGAAAACACAATATAGCGTTATATTAGCTTACCACAATAGCAAACATCACAACAGCATTGATTCAAGCCAAACATAGCGATAACGTATAAACCACCAAAAGATATTAGTTTTTTCACTAACCTTCTCAGAATTCATCAGATGACAGTCCTATAACATCATATTACACAATGCATATAGAGTTTGTTCGAAAATGTGCATAATTAGCGGCACAAATCGTGGTTATACAATGTGATTAGTGGCCAAAACTTCAAGCAATCTGTCCGGCGCCATCTTGGAGAGGCACCTATTCTAATCGAAAACTATTCATAAACTTTACTAAAAAATACAAGTTGGACAGCAAATGAAAGATAAATTAGTTCTTAATGCAATCGCTGTGTTAGATTTTTAAAATTAACGTTACTGCGCAATACAGCGTGCGCTAAAGCGAGACCGCACCATAATTCATGGCAGAATTATTATTTGACATTTGTCAACATAAGTACGAATTAACAGCATAAAGACTGCTTACTATTAGCTGAGCTTCCATCAGAATCTTGGGCAAGGTGTCCTTTCTCCAGAACAATCATCTTTGGTTTGAAAGATGTCCTCTTGTCCTGTCGAAATAGCCGCTAACGTTAGCCACCCACTGGAGAGGTGTCCAACTCGTGAAAGCACATCACAAAGAAATCCAGGAAAATCGCAATAAACTGCTATAAACTGCTATAAGTCGGTTTAAATTAACTACCTTATGATGTCTTTAACACCTATAACGAATAAAAACATGACCGGAGATATAGAACTACTAAAACGAAAGCGTTTGCAGGACGCCATTGTGATGTCTTCTTGCGCCAGATGCCCAGTTGAAAAGAATGGTACATCCGTTCCATGATCATTTATAGTGGCCCAGATTGCGCAATCCACTCCATTCAAATTCTCCCCGCTTACTGACATCTAGAGGAAGGCATATGCAGTGCATGTAGCCCAATGGCTTACATGGGGACTTATAAACTGGCCTCAGAACAGGGACCTCGATTTCTGAAATCTCACTCCCTGACAGGAAATGTGCTGCAGAATGAGTTCTGTTTCACTCAGAGAAATAATTCAAACGGTTTTAGAAACTAGAGAGTGTTTTCTATCCAATAGTAATAATAACATGTATATTGTACGAGCAAGAATTGAGTACGAGGCAGTTTAATTTGGGAACGAAATTATTACATAGTGCAAATAGCACCCCCTATTGCCAAGAGGTACATGTCCCAGTTTGATATTGCCTGTTCGGTTGACAACTCTGAGGTTCGTATCTTTGGGGTTCTACTGTAGTATAATAATATTTCTTTGCACATCTCATACAGGTTACATAAACAAACAGTCCACACAATCCCTCTGCAATCGTGACTATGAACTCACTATGGCCTTCCTGTCTCCCTATGGGCCCTTGTCAAAAGTAGTGCACTAAATAGGGGATAGGGTGGCATTTGGCAGGCACACAGAAGTGTTTGATGTCAGAGATCCATTTTCTAACGTGCAGTAAAGTGAAATATCAGCCCTGGTCCTCTGATACTGGTGGCGGGTCGACACAAGAAACACAGACACTTAGCAGTCCCATGCTGTGCTTGTTGAAGTTCCCTACATCACACAATCAAAGTGTTTCAGCTGTATGTGCGTGCATGTGTATGCAACTGTACTCACATACAGTAAGTTTGAGCAAAATGTCCTTAATCAGAGCCTTAAGAGATTTACAGTATCTGGCAAATGATTATAAAGCACATATACTGTATGTTCAATCAATATTTTCTATAAAGGTTTGATGCGTTTTTTAACCTCTCTTGGGTACGTGAGATGTTAGCGTCCCACCTCTTCAACAGCCAGTGAAACTGCTGGGCGCCAAATTCAAATACAGAAATACTCATTATAAAAATTCAGAAAACAAAACATATTTTACATAGGTTTAAAGATGAACTTCTTGTGAATCCAACCACGGTGTTAGATTAACCTCTCTGGGATAGATGGGACGCTTGCGTCCCAACAGCCATGTCAAAATGTAGAGCGCCAAATTCAAAAAAATTATATAAAATTAAACTTGATTAAATCACACATATAAGATATCAAATTAAAGCTACACTCGTTGTGAATCCAGCCAACATGTCAGATTTCAAAAAGGCTTTTCGGCGAAAGCATAAGATGCTATTATCTGATGATAGCCCAATGTAAACAAGAGAGTGTAGCCTATTTCAACCATGCTAGCGCTACTCAAAACGCTAATATAAAATATAAAACATGCATTACCTTTGACGAGATTCTTTTGTTGGCACTCCAATATGTCCCATAAACATCACAAATGGTCCTTTTTGTTCGATTAATTCCATCCATATATATCCAAATTGTCCATTTATTTGGCGCCGTTGTACCAGGAAAAACAGCGTTCAATTTGAACAAAATCACGACACAATATCTAAAAAAAATTACCTCTAAACTTTGCCAAAACATTTCAAAGTACTTTTGTAATACAGCTTAAGGTATTTGTAAACGTTAATAATCGATCAAATTGAAGACAGGTCAATCTGTTTTCAATACAGGATATCAACAAACTCACGGAACATTTCACGTCTTGCCCAAATCTCAAACATAAACAAACGACGTCCCTCCACTTCCGGGTCAATATCTTGTTCACCTCACTAAGAAAAAACCTTAACCATTTTCCATACAATGGCGACATCCAGTGGAAGCAGTAGAAACTGCGCATTTACTGATTAGAATTCTGGTTTGCCCAAAACAATCCATTGAACATAGAGGAACTTAACAATAAAAAAGTTAGTCCTCAGGGTTTTGACTGCTATATAAGTTCTGTTATACTTACAGATATGATTCAAACAGTTTTAGAAACTTCAGAGTGTTTTCTATCCAAATCTACTAATTAGATGCATATCTTATATTCTGGGGATGAGTAGCACGAAGTTGAAATTGCGCACGCTATTTTTACCTAAGTGAAAATTCTGCACCCTATCATCAAGAAGTTAAAAAAATGCTTGACGGTGAAAGCATACCTTACGATTATTTGAGAACATAGCCCACTAGACAAATCATTACAAACAGTAACCAGCCAAGTAGAACAGTTACACAAGTCAGAAATAGAGATAAAATGAATCCCTTACCTTTGATGATCTTCATATGGTTGCACTCAGCAGACATTCATTTACTCAATAAATGTTCCTTTTGTTCGATAAAGTCTCTTTATATCCAAAAACCTCCGTTTTGTTCACGCGTTTTCTTCAGTAATCCACAGGTTCAAACGCAGTCAAAACAGGAAGACAAAAAAATCTAAATTGTATCCGTAAAGTTCATAGAAACATGTCAAACGATGTTTATATTCAATCCTCAGGTTGTTTTTAGCCTAAATAATCTATAATATTTCAACCGGACAATAACGTCGTCAATTTAAAAGGTAAACAAGAAACGCACTCTCTCGGTGTCACGCATGAAAAAGCTCTGTGACACTTTAGGGTCCACTCATTCAGACTGCTCTTACTTCCTCATCTTTCAGGATACAAGCCTGCAATTTGAGTCCTAAGTCAATGGATACTGTAATGGCATTGAATAGAAAACTACAAAACCATAAAAATAAAAAAACTTCCTGAATGGATTTTTCTCAGGTTTTCGCCTGCCAAATCAGTTCTGTTATACTCACAGACAGTATTTTAACAGTTTTGGAAACTTTAGAGTGTTTTCTATCCAAATCTACCCGTTATATGCATATCGTATCTTCTGGGCCCGAGAAGCAGGCAGTTTAATTTGGGCATGCATTTCATCCAAAATTCCGAATGCTGCCCCCTACCCTAGAGAATTTAAGTGAATTTCAAAGTTAGACATTTCAGTGTTACGAACAACTGCCATTCCCAACATTTTCATATCTCTCAGGAGGGTCCTACTGTAATTTATTCTACCCAACCCTACCCTTGACCTTCTGCAACTTGATTGATACTATTATGTAATATTTTAAAACAAGTGTGTGACCCCTCCACAGCGTCTGAGGCTGGTGTGCTCCCCTCAGCCCGACTGGGGTCCCTTCCTGGCAAAGCATAGAGGGGAGCGCTACAAGAACATGATGGACCCCCATGGATCCAACTCCCTGGGCCTCAAACTGCCCCCCAAAGATTTCCAGCTGGGCACCTACCAGTAGCAGCCTCCACTACTACCACCACCACCACTTCAGCAGGATCACCGGGGAAGAGAGAGGGCAGCAGCCTACCACTGCCCTCTCCTCCACTTATTCCTTCTTTTTTTCCTGTTCTCCACTTCACTTCATCTCTCCTCTCCTTCCTCTCTCCATTCAATGTGGGTGCGAGAAAAGCAAGCCAACACATCCTCCACTTTTTTCCCCCCAGGTCTACTGTCCACCTCTCCTGCTCCCTTCTTATTTCTTCTCCACTCTATAGCAAAGTGGGGCTGCCCTCCTCTCCCAACATTGCTTTCTCTGGCAGGCACCCATATTATACCCTTCCCTTTCTCTCCCTAACCCCTGACTTGAGAATGGTCTGTCCTCTGCCTCCTGCCCATGCACAGCCATTACTCCAGAACCGTTTCTTTCTGAGGGGATCTCTATTCCAAAAGAAAAAATGTGTACTGTGTCACAATGTTGCAACGGCAATATTCGACTGCACATGACAAAAAAAAATATAATCAAATTGTATGTGTCACATGCTTCATAGACAAACAGTGAAATGCTTACTTACGGGTCCTTTTCCAACAATGCAGAATTTAAGATAAAGATAAAAACAATGTAATAGGAATAGCGACAAGGAATAAATGCACAGGGATTAACGTATAACAGTAACGAGTAATAGTATTATGGCTATGTAAAGGGAGTTCCAGTACCGAGACGATGGGTACGAGGTAATTGAGGTAGCTTTGTATATATAGGTAGGGGTAAAGTGACTGTGGCGTCAGTATGCATGTGTGTGTGTGTTATGTGTGTGTGTGTGCATATGTAGTGTGTGTGTGTCTGTGTGTGTTGGGGTGCCAGTGTAAGTGTGTGTGCAAAGTCAGTGCAAGAGTCAGTGCAAGAGAGTTAGTGCAACAAAGGATCAATGCAGATAGTCCGGGTAGCCAGTTCATTTAGATATTTAGCAGTCTTGTTCATCAGTCTTATGGCTTGGGGGGGTAGAAGCTGTTCAGGGTCTTGTTGATTCCAGACGGTAACAGTGCACTGTTACTGCTTTCCGTGTGGAAGCAGAGAGAACAGTCTATGGCTTGTGTCTATGGCTGTGACAATTTTTGTATCCTTCCACTGACAACGCCTGGTGTAGTGGTCCTGGATGGAAGAGAGCTCGGCCCCAGTTATGTACTGGGCAATATTCACCGCCCTCTGTAGCGCCTTGCGGTCGGGCGCCTTGCAGTTGCCGTGCCAAGCGGTGATGCAGCCAGTCGAGGTGCAGCTGTTGAACTTTTTGAGGATCCGAGGGCCCGTGCCAAATCTTTTCAGCCCCCTGATGGGGAAGAGGCATTGTCGTGCCCTCTTCACAACTGTGTGGGTGTATGTGAACCATGTTAATTCCAAAAGTGATGTGTACACAGAGGAACTTGGAGCTCTCGACATCTCCACTACATCTGGACTACTCCCTATGGAGGTGTGTGTGTGTGTGCATGCGTGTGTGTGTGTGTGATTGTTTTATTCTTCTATCTTTGTGTATAGTGATAATGGAAACTCCTCCACAAACAAAAAGGCACAAAAAAATGTAATTGACAGACTGAGAAACATTGGTATTCATCAGACTCTGACCTATGGCACATTATGATATATATTATTTTTTAGCTTTTATAAAATAGGCATTACAAGTAAATTGAACTGCCTAGGAATTATGCAGTATGTACTGACATTATGGTTCATTTTCATAGATGATATTTGTTACTGTCAAACTATATATATATAGTTTGACAGTAACAAATATCATATATAACACATATATATATATATATATATGGCCCAACACTCTTGGCCCAACACTCAACACTCTTGGCCCAACACATACTATATATATATATAGTACCAGTCAAAAGTTTGGACACACCTACTTATTCAAGGGTTTTTCTTTATTTTTAAATTGGGTCAAAATCTGTAGAATTGCAGCAAACTTACTTTAAAACGGCAACATTTTCGCTACGCCCCATTGCAAAATCTGTGGAATTGCAGGAAATGAACTATAAAACAAATGAAAGTTATCCCCATCATCAACATGGGGGCCCCTAAAATGTTTTGCCCGTCAGGTGGGGGTCCCCCAACAAAAATTCAGCATAGGGCCCCCCTAAAGACTAGGGACGGTTCTGTTGCGCGTGAGAAAAATAACAGTACCAATAATGTGTTTGTTTGACAGTCACTCACTTGAAGGCAAGAATGACTAAACAAGCAAGTCAGTTTTTTAAATTATTATTTATATCTCAGTGTGCATCCTTGTGTGCATCACGACTATGTACACTCCTGTATACACATGATCCATTATCTTCCAATGACAGAGTGCGAGAGAAAGAAAGAGAGAAAGAGAAAAAAATTGCGATGTGATAGATTGTAACGTTTGCGCTGGGCCAACAACTAACAATTCATGTAGGGGCGTCAGATAGCCTAGCGGTTAAGAGTGTTGGGCCAGTAACCGAAAGGTCGCTGCTTCGAATCCCTGGTCTAGGTAAAACATCTGCCGATGTGCCCTTAAGCAAGGCACTTACCCCGAATTGCTCCTGTAAGTCGCTCTGGATAAAAGCGTCTGCTAAATGGCTAAAGTGTCAAATGTAAATGTTGGTGCTGCTTGGAATAGCTCTGTCCTTGTGTAGCCAATTTGATGCTTTCGTTGAGGAAATGGGGATTAGCTTTCTGTTTTCAACAGGATTGAACAGGAAATGAAATGTTAGAAAGCTAGCTTGTGCTGTTTGTGTTCCCGTGCTTCCGTGTCCATGTATGCTCTCTCCCTTCTGCTTCCTCCTCTCCCCCCTTCTCCCCCTCTCCCACTTGCATGTCTCCTTTAGCGTGCTTTTATGTTCCTCAAAGCACTGACAAACCAGGGTTATAGTTTACCCCGGTATTTTCCTTCACAAAGAACAATGCAAAATAATAAACTTTCCATTGCTATACCTGTGGGTCAACTTTGGGCAGTAGGTAACCAAAGAAGGAGAACAACTTTTTTATCAGAACATAGGGTTCTGAAAAAATACACAAAAAAAAAATACAAAAAACTTGCTATTTGCGTTTAGGAGATTGAGATACTGCCATTCATATCCCACCTAGTGATCCTTAATGTTTTCCAATATGTTACAAAACATCTTCAGGTAACCATTGACCTTATAGGTGTCCTCTAATAGTAAAATATTGTATGTAACTCAAGAAGTATTGTCTGTCTCATATGGTACCGGTATATCCCTATTGTTATGTATGTCGTGTCTTTTTGGCACTTTATTGTGGACCTATGAATGCATAGGTTAAATGTCTAATTACTTGGGTAATGTCATTTATTTATGTGTGTTCTAATGTGAGGTACTGCTGCCTATGGATATAGATATGTGCCTCCAACAGCCCATGCCATCCTTTGGTTTGAAAATAGAGAATAGATATATATAATATAAAGATATGTTCTGAATTCTGTGACAGATAGAAAAAGATATTTAGCATATGCAAATATATGCGAAATTAATTATTTATTTTGAAAATCATCAATCATTGAGGCCCTACCTCACATTTTGTATTTATGTATAGAAATGCAATTGGAGTACAGTATCTTTGCCAATAATAATAATATATCGCTATTATATCATGAAATGTATAACCTATAAATCTATAAATGTCATTGTTTTCAACTTGAAGTATTGTGTGGCTTTTTTGGGGGAGAAATGACATTCACCAGTATCCAAAAATCATTATGTTTAATTGCTCATTCACTTTTATAACTGCCAACATCTGTTGTTTAAAATCCACAGACAAGAACAGCCATTCATTTAAATTTGTATTTCAAGTGAAACTATCAATGAAGCTGCCATGCAGATTTCAGTAATGGAACTCTAGCTACCTGCGTTCACCTGCTGAATGTACTGCTGGCCACATGGTGGCGCTATAAACAGTGGACACGTTTGTATCTCTTTCTCTGTCCTTCTTCCTCTCCACAGCTATCGCTCCAACTTTTACACTTCAAAATTCAAAATATCTCATTTGAGCGTGACTGTGCCAAGGCATGATGGCATGTATATCTAAAGAAAAATAAATACATGATCAAAGGTGAGGAAATTAGGGGCTCTCTTCAATCCGCATCACTGAAGTTAAGCTGTACAGCGTGCTTTATAATTGAAGGGCAATGTTTCCACTTTAGTGGAGACTGCATTCACCGTAAACCCTGCATGTCGGTTCAATCGGAAATTACCTTTCAATTTCTATTGCAGAATCTAACGCTTCAGCTTCAGTCAGTAGCAAAAAAGTGACTTGTTTTGAAAAGCACGGAAGCAGAAATGCTGCAGATGTTTATTGAGCTATTTTTTATCCTCAATGCCACTGTCAAGGAATCAGCCAAGCTTAAGGAGTTGCTTTGTATTCAAAAGCAAAGAAACCATCTGTGGTGACGTTACTGATTTCAATACTATATTCTCCAAATTGCAGAGAATATGGATCACTGAAATCCTCATGTCTTCTTAATGGGGGTAATCTGGGATTCAACGACAACAAAGCAGCACCCCGCCACTTTCTTTGGCTGAGAGATCGGGCTGGAGAAATATAACCTCTCAAATATACAGATGTAGTTTCAAGCAATGGCGTAAAACAAGCAGCTATTTTTGGGGTTCTGTTGGGGTAAGACAGTTGGGCCTAGATTAGGGGCTCTATTCAATCTGTAAAGCTGAAGCGTTACAGATTTCATAATAGAAAATGAGAATGTAATTTCAGGTTGAAATACGCAGCATTTACTGTGGATGCAGTCTCCACTATGGCGGATTGAATACAGCTCCTAACCAGGTCAAACGTTAACCGGTGATGGCTGACACCCGCATAGCTGATGTTTTGGCTGTGTCTGAGGTGTGATTGTGTTGGAGCTGTCAAATCGGTGAGCAGCTGCTCTCCATCACTGTCACGAAGGCACACCCGTCCCACTCAAGCATAGAAGTTCAGAACGAGAAAGTGTAGGCTACATATAAATAATTACCCTCGAATTGAAATCATGAAACAAAATAATAAGGACTTCTATCAGCCTCATGTAGAGGTGTAGATTACATCTCACATTCTAGTGTTCGATTTTGTAAACAATCCCAGATTACAATCCCAGATTGACCCTTTAGTCTGTGGATTAGTCATTTATGAACACGTGCTCAGGTAATAACATTTTTTCTACCTATACCACAGGTCTCTTAGGTAGTGTTATATACCCTAGAAAAATACTCCATTAAGTTTAGTACTGTCTTCATGGCAAACCAAGTGTATGGGCTGCAAGAGTAATTCAGGATATCTTACAAGTGTAATCATAATTATCCCACCTTCTAGAATCATTGACAGGTGGCACCATCGAGGTGGCAGCTTTGAAATGTACCCGGTTGTGACAATGGGGTACGTTGTGGCTGTACTAAACTCATGAAGCGTTTATAAGTTATATTCTTCAAGAATCAATGGCAAGAGGCCTATTATTATTTGAAAAGGATCACCTGTAAATATTGCATATTGTACTATAACTACTTCAGAATGCATCCTTACTTCCTTGTGGCAATCACCAGTCTCACAAGCCTGGATGGATGAAAGACCAATATCCCCCCATTTGCTTTCACCAAACTCATCATGTCAGATCTCATCAAGGGTACGGTCAAGAAGGATTTGACTCTTCGATGTTTCTGAACAGGGCTATGCTTTCAGTGTCATTCTAGCTTCAACATTCTGACTGCAGCAGCCTACCCTGCTCTCTTGCCCTGACTGTCTGCCTGTTTGTTTTACCATCAGTTAAGTTCTCTGGGACGTCAGTGAGTGAAGACATGTGGGCCATGCTGTGCACGTCGCTGCCAGTAGGCCTACACTTTTGACAAGGAAATCTTTCATTCTTAATCTTATGAGTTTAGAAGGTCAACAGACCTTGAAGAACATCCAACTTTGCACACAAAACGTATATAGCCGGCCTAATAGCAATAATAATGAATTTAGCACATTGTGAATTCTCTCCCTACATTTGACTTCCTGATAGGAATACATTTAAATGCATTTTATATTGAATATCATATTTCTTATCAAGACCAATTGGAATTTGAGGTGGTTTATACACTGCTCAAAAAAATAAAGGGAACACTTAAACAACACAATGTAACTCCAAGTCAATCACACTTCTGTAAAATCAAACTGTCCACTTAGGAAGCAACACTGATTGACAATAAATTTCACATGCTGTTGTGCAAATGGAATAGACAAAACGTGGAAATTATAGGCAATTAGCAAGACACCCCCCAAAACAGGAGTGATTCTGCAGGTGGTGACCACAGACCACTTCTCAGTTCCTATGCTTCCTGGCTGATGTTTTGGTCACTTTTGAATGCTGGCGGTGCTCTCACTCTAGTGGTAGCATGAGACGGAGTCTACAACCTACACAAGTGGTTCAGGTAGTGCATTTCATCCAGGATGGCACATCAATGCGAACTGTGGCAAAAAGGTTTGCTGTGTCTGTCAGCGTAGTGTCCAGAGCATGCAGGCGCTACCAGGAGACTGGCCAGTACATCAGGAGACGTGGAGGAGGCCGTAGGAGGGCAACAACCCAGCAGCAGGACCGCTACCTCCGCCTTTGTGCAAGGAGGTGCACTGCCAGCGCCTTGCAAAATGACCTCCAGCAGGCCACAAATGTGCATGTGTCTGCTCAAACGGTCAGAAACAGACTCCGTGAGGGTGGTATGAGGGCCCGACGTCCACAGGTGGGGGTTGTGCTTACAGCCCAACACCGTGCAGGACGTTTGGCATTTGCCAGAGAACACCAAGATTGGCAAATTCGCCACTGGCGCCCTGTGCTCTTCACAGATGAAAGCAGGTTCATACTGAGCACATGAGCACATGTGACAGACGTGACAGAGTCTGGAGACGCCGTGGAGAACGTTCTGCTCCCTGCAACATCCTCCAGCATGACCGGTTTGGCGATGGGTCAGTCATGGTGTGGGGTGGCATTTCTTTGTGGGGCCGCACAGCCCTCCATGTGCTCGCCAGAGGTAGCCTGACTGCCAATAGGTACCGAGATGAGATCCTCAGACCCCTTGTGAGACCATATGCTGACACATGCACATTTGTGGCCTGCTGGAGGTCATTTTGCAGGGCTCTGGCAGTGCACCTTCTTGCACGAAGGCGTAGGTAGCGGTCCTGCTGCTGGGTTGTTGCCCTCCTACGGCCTCCTCCACGTCTCCTGATGTACTGGCCTGTCTCCTGGTAGCGCCTGCATGCTCTGGACACTACGCTGACAGACACAGCAAACCTTTTTGCCACAGTTCGCATTGATGGGCCATCCTGGATGAACTGCACTACCTGAGCCACTTGTGTGGGTTGTAGACTCCGTCTCATGCTACCACTAGAGTGAGAGCACCGCCAGCATTCAAAAGTGACCAAAACATCAGCCAGGAAGCATATGAACTGAGAAGTGGTCTGTGGTCACCACCTGCAGAATCACTCCTGTTTTGGGGGGTGTCTTGCTAATTGCCTATAATTTCCAC
This sequence comes from Salvelinus fontinalis, assembly GCF_029448725.1. NCBI lineage: Eukaryota > Metazoa > Chordata > Actinopteri > Salmoniformes > Salmonidae > Salvelinus > Salvelinus fontinalis. The sequence continues at coordinate 6,193,215 of NC_074699.1, forward strand.
CTTTTGTCTATTCCATTTGCACAACAGCATGTGAAATTTATTGTCAATCAGTGTTGCTTCCTAAGTGGACAGTTTGATTTCACAGAAGTGTGATTGACTTGGAGTTACATTGTGTTGTTTAAGTGTTCCCTATATTTTTGAGCAGTGTATTTAAGTTAATCATTCTGTTCATTTGCATTAAAGGGCCAATCATCAGTTGCTACAGTACATCCCTTCTTGGACTAAATTAATGACATGTACACATTGATTCTTGAAGAATATAAATTATAAATACCTCATGAGCTTAGTTCACCTGTCTTACCCCATCAGAACCCGACATATAAGCCTGTTTTCCTCCCATGTTTGTAAACAAAGTATATGTAAACAAACACTGTATACCCTTAGTGCCCAATTCAAGCCTATCCGCATTAGCCGACATTCGCATAGATTATGTTTTGATGGTGTCGGAGGTGGAACTGCGTTAGAGCTTTAAAATCCACAAGCGGCTCCTGGCATTGTACCTAAAGCAGAGAGAGTGAAGGAAAAGCAGCCAAAAGCATTCCAGGTGAAGCTGGTTGAGAGAATGCCAAGAGTGTCATCAATGCAAAGGGTGGCTACTTTGAAAAATCTCAAATATAAACTATATTTTGATTTGTTTAACACTATTTTTGGTTACTACATGAGTCCATATGTGTTATTTCATAGTTTTGATGTCTGAAAATAAAGAAAAACCCTTGAATGAGTAGGTGTGTCCAAACTTTTGACTGGTACTGTAGTGTAATGATTTTTCAATTTGAGAGTAATTATTTCTATATAATTAGAAAGTGCTTGATGGATCACTCACATAAGAGGACAAAACAGAAAAAACATTCTGATAAAAATGCAGTTTTTCACAATAAACTGATAGCTCTTAATAAAGATTGTATAATACTTCTTCATTCTGAACTTCTCATTCTGAACACAATATATTTTGATATTGTGAATGCATATTGTGAATGTGCCTCGCACATAGGCAACGAGGCATCTGTTTTGGCAAACAGCTGAGGGATGGCTGGAGAAATGTAACCATTATCAACGTCAACGTTGGAGCTATAGATGCGAGAACATTGCCTTTGAAGGTGCATAGTGAAAGCGCTGCGTTAATCAAATCCGGTATCAGGATAAAGAAAAAGCAAGGTCTGCTAACTTTCTTTAATTATGTTTAATTAACGCAAACAATAAATGACAAATGCAATTTTCGTATATACGGGTTCGCTGTATCACCACCAGGGTAAAACAGAGAACTCTGGAATGTGCTCATACAACAGTTTTTATACTATGACAGCTTTAGTTCCAACCCGTCCGTTGGCCTATCATAGTAGAGGCTGAGCTCGGTTTAAACTTTGCTCAGCCTATGCTGGCACTCGGACTGGTCCCAGTCCCTTGGTGCTCACATCTGTCCACATCTGATCGTTGCGTAGATTAGATCCGTCTTGTGTCTCCTCCCCAATTCTACACTCAAACAGTTCCTTATTTGGTATTGTCCAGTGCCCTACCCTCCCTGGTTGGCCTAGAGATATGCACCCCTCCCCTCTCCAGATTGACCACAGCTTTTATGGCCTGTCCCTCTATGTTGGTCAGTCTTTACACACATACACACACACATCTGCATTGTTTGCGTGTGTGTGTATGTGTAACAAAACAATATTCATCTTCAAACAATATGGTAGCGGGCTATAGTGCATAAACATAAATCCTAACAATAGCTGAAAAGGGGCGATCTGATTTAATCCGAGAAATTACTTTTAAATGGAGGCGCATTGTTGACCAAGAGTTTGGTAAATACACTCCCCACCCCTCCATATGTGTTTGGACAGTGAGGCATTTAAAAAAAAAATGGCTATATACTCCAGCATTTTAGATTTGTGATTAAGGGCTCTGTTTTGCCAAACATACATTAATTAGAAATTGCTTCATGAAAACATTTCCATACTTGCATTTTCTACCCTGTGCAAGGTTCGGCAATTTACCACTCCAGCTCGTTGCGTTGAGGTGGGAGGAATGGCAATATTTAAGGTGTGTCCTTAAAAACAAGCACAAAAGGGAACATTTCACGCAGAGCTCAACGGGAAATTTGAAGACCCACCTAAAGGAGGTCTTAGCGGTAACGGAGTTGGTAATTGCATGGATTTTGAGAGCGAAAGCTCAGCCTATCCAGCCGTGACTACATGACTATGCAAAGTGCCCATGGAACGAGAGATGTTCCTTTCGTGCCAGTGGATCTCGTATTTTAAAACATAAAAGAACGATTGCTTTCTCCCTATTTTGTTAAATTTGATTAAAAAAACAAGCATAGCCTACCCTCCCCTCAATCAAGGCTGGTCTAGCAGCCTTGTATAGGTGCATCTTTTTTATCCTGGCCGTGCATTACCCAATCAATAAAGGGGTTGTAAATGGTCTACTAAGAGTGCCTTGAAATATTTTGGATAGATACTTTTTCATGATTCACCTGCATATATCATTTAGCTTATTCAAGTAGGATATCATCCCTATTTTCAAGAGCACCCTAAGACATTCAGTCCTCCTATAATGCCCTATCAACGATGGCTCATTGTGTCTTCTTTGGGTTTAATGGCGAATTACACGCAAAATATGTATTGTCGCCACCAACTGAATGGGGGTGCATAGCATCCCAAATGTGCACAATGGGTGACATGTCTAGTGGGTATGCAGGCCATGGAAGAACTGGGACATTTTCAGCTTTCGGGGAATTGTGTACTGATCCTTGCGACATGGGGCCGTGCATTATCATGCTGACACATGAGGTGATGGCGGCGGATGAATGGCAAGACAATGGAACTCAGGATCTCATCACGATATCTCTGTGCATTCAAATTGCCCTCGATGAAATTCAATTGTGTTTGTTGTCTGTAGCTTATGCCTGCCCATAGCATAACCCCACCGCCACCATGGGGCACTCTGTTGACAATGTTGACATCAGCAAAAACGCTCACCCACACAACGCCATACACGCTGTCTGCCAGTTGCCCGTTACAGTTGAAACCGAGATTCATCTGTGAAGAGCACACTTCTCCAGCATGCCAGTGGCCATCAAAGCTGAGCATTTTCTCACTGAAGTAGGTTACGACGCCAAAGAATGGTGCCGTTTTACGTGCTCCTAACCAACTGTGCTATTTTGTTTGTTTTTTTGCGTTGTTTGTAACCTCTTTTTTTACTTCTTTTGTAAATAATGTTGCTGCTACCGTATTTTTGCTCCTTAATTATTTGTTATTTTTCTATTTTTATTTTGTTGTTGTTACATTGTTGTTTAATGGCTTGTAAGTAACATTTCACTGTAAGGTCTACACCTGTTGTATTCGGTGCATGTGACAAATAAAATGTGATTTTATTTGAGGTCAAGACCCTGGTGAGGACGACGAGCACACAGATGACCGGGTCTCCCTGTGGCGGCTGGCACGGGTATCTAACCTAGCAACGCATTTTGCACGGCTATTGCTTCAAATCATATTGCTTATCACTTCAATATGCTCTTTAAATAAATAAGACCTACAGATGTAGGTTTGATACTTGTGCCGGCCGCCACTGGGAGACCCATGAGCCGACTTTTGGTTTTAATTTAGAATCCTCCAATCGTCTACATGTGATTATTGGCGGAGAGTCACGTCATATTTTTCTTTATACTGTAGGCCTACCGTATGCGACAATGGGCTATTATAATACTGTACATGGTGTCCAGGTCAGGATATTCAAAACATTTCTTTATTAAAGACTATCAGAAAGAATGTTGGTACTTATTTATTTTGTTCCAAAGCCATGAATGAGTCACTCAGCTTTATGTAGGTGCCGGGCTATATGACTGTGCCATCAACTTGATAATATATAACGATATTTCAGAGGTTATTTCGTTTACAAAAAAACTAAAGTGAGCGATTGTTATCTGAATAAAGGCTAAAATAATATTTGTAAATGCCAAAACATTTATTTCTGTTTTTAGAGGGAGAAAAATGCTGGGCCAATTGTGCGCCGCCCTATGCGACTCCCAATCACGGTCGGATATGAAACATAATAACAGTAATAATAATAATACTTTTTGTTGTATTATTTGTTTTGTCGGTGGATTAAACTGAAAATGCAACCAAACACGGCCAACTTAACTAAGAAATAAATTTGATGATAGAAGTCTCTCCCTACCCTCCTTCTAGGCAAGTCTATTGTCCAGCTACCTACTAATAGCCATAATGGCGCTGTACAACGTGACCATGTGTGTTTGAAAGAGTATTTTCCAGTAAGCAACAATTTGTTTAGCTTCATTAGATCACTTTGTTCCAGTATTTCTGTAACTCAGTGAAAATTATTCCCAAAATAATTTGTAATGGATCCATAACTAAATAAACATTGGCATTTTGAAAGAGTATTTATATCATTATTTTATTAACAAAAGCATAAAGATGCTGATGAGGAAATACAGTACTATACAGTATATGCTTTAAAATTTGGATAATAAAGCATTTAATGCATTTTGAAGATATAAGCCACCTGCATTTGTTTATTAGGCTATAGCAGAACAGCAGAGCGGTCTGGGCGGCCCTTGCGGTGAGCAGTTGGTCAAGTTCTGTTGTCAGAAGAGGAATGGAAATGTCAGGGTGAACTGACGACCTGATACCCGTCAGGTATGTTGACTCTGCCTGTCAGAGGTGAAGTTCCAGAGCTCACAGGTGTGCCTGGCATGGATTGTGACTCCATCTCGTTCCTTGCCCTCTTCAACGCGTCATTTTCCGCCTGACTCTCCGCCAATGCCGCCTGGCTCTGGACCAATGCATCAGCTGTCGCCCGTATCTCTGCCCTCTACGTGATCAAGACAAAGGAGATTATTGTGGACTACAAGAAAAGGAGGACCGAGCATACCCCCATTCTCATCGGTGGGGCTGTAGTAGCTGTGGTGGTGCAGGTTGAGAACTTCAAGTTCCTCGGCGTCCATGTCACCAACAAACTAACATAGTCCAAGCACACCAAGACAGCCATGAAGATAGCATGACAAAACCCATTCCACCTCAGGAGCCTGAAAAGATTTGTCATGTGTCCTCAGATCCTCAATAAGTTCTACAACTGCACCATTGAGAGGATCCTGTCGCGTTGCCTGGTATGGCAACTGCTCAGCTTCCGACCGCAAGGCACTACAGAGGGTAGTGCGTACAGCCCAGTCCACCACCAGCCTCCTGCCATCCAGGACCTCTATACCAGGCGGTGTCAGAGAAAGGCCCCCACCCTAGTCTGTTCTCTCTGCTACCGCACGACAAGTGGTACCGGAGCGACAAGTCTAGGTCCAAGAGGCTTCTAAAATGCTTCTTCCCCCAAGCCATAAGACTCTTGAGCATCTAATCAAATGGCTACCCAGACTATTTGCATTGCCCCCCTCCCTCTTCTACGCTGCTGCTACTCTGTTATCTATGCTTAGTCACTTCATTCATTGAATCAGATAGCTCGATCATTACAAAACCAACTGATATTGCCAACTACTTTAATGATTTAGATTTAGTTTAGCAACAGACACTACACTTCCAAGTATATCTGACCAAATTATGGAAGACAACAATTGCAATTTTAAATTCCATAATGTGAGTGTGGAAGAGGTGAAAAAATTGTTGTCTATCAACAATGACAAGCCACCTGGGTCTGACAACTTGGATGGAAAATTACTGAGGATAATAGCGGACAATATTACTATCATTTGCCATATCAATTTAAGCCAATATGTTTTGAACTGAGAAAGTTTCCAATCCAGGGTTAGTCCATGCAGTTTAGTCACCTCAAAAATGCTTTTAGTTTTTGAAATATTTAAGACTAACTTATTCCTTGCCTCTTATTCTGAAACTACATGCAGCTCTTTGTTAAGTGTTGCAGTCATTTCAGTTGCTGTAGTAGCTAACGTGTGTGGTGTTGAGTCATCCGCATACAGAGACACACTGGCTTACTGTTCAGTCAAGTGGTCAGGTGCCACAAAGAGGGACTTAGGAAAATGTAATTTGTCTCAGAACAGGACAGCACAGCTGGCCCTTGGATGTACACAGAGAGCAAGCAGTAATAATATGCATGTCAATCTCTCCTGGCTCAAAGAGATTGAATACCCCACAAGACGTACCACTAGAGGTCTCTTCACAGTCCCCAAGTCCAGAACAGACTATGGGAGGCGCACAGTACTACATAGAGCCATGACTACATGGAACTCTATTCCACGTCAGGTAACTGATGCACGCACTAGAATTAGATTCAAAAAATAGATACAAATACACCTCATGTGTCAGGATGGTGTATAGAGGTGAAGTCAAGTGCAGGAGAGCAGATATTTTGATGAACAGGCACACTTTATTATAGTTCCAAAAAACGAGAGCACTACAAGAAACGAACGTGCTCAAGAAACGGAACATAAAAGTAGAGCGCGTAAACTAACACCACCTAACAAGAAAACAATTACACACAAAACATGATGGGGAATAGAGGGTTAACCTTTCTAAACCCCTCCCACATTCCACTGAAAAGGCAGCGCGTGAAATTCCCAAAATATTTTTTTGAAATATTTAACTTTCACACATTAAATTGGGCACGATTTTTTCCCAAAGTGAAAATAGTGCCCCCTACACACTAACAGGTTAAATACAAGTAGCTTGATTGGGGAAATGAAAACCAGGTGTGTATGAAAACAAGACAAATGGATATACGAAAAATGGAGCGGCGATGGCTAGAAAGCCGGTGACGTCGCTCACCGAATGCCCCCCGAACATGGAGAGGGGCTGACTTCGGCAGAAGTCGTGACATCATGGAACAGCAGGGACTGTGAAGCAACACAAGCATAGTGTGTTTTGAATTCTGTAATGAATGTATTGTAATGTTTTTAAATATGCATAACTGCCTTCATTTTTCCGGACCTCAGGAAGAGTAGCGGCATATGGGTCTGTAATGAATGTATTGTACTTTAAAAAAAATGTTATAACTGCCTTCACATCATTGGGGATGCATAATAAATAAAAAATATGTGCTTGAGTCATTAACTTCTTATGGCTGGGGGTAGTATTGAGTAGCTTGGATGAATAAGGTGCCCAGAGGTGCCCATAGTAAACTACCTGCTACTCAGTCCCAGTTGCTTATATATGCATATTATTAGCATATTTGGATAGAAAACACTCTGAAGTTTCTAAAAATGTTTGACTGATGTCTGTGAGTATAACATAACTCATATGGCAGGCAAAAACCTGAGAAAAATCCAATCAGGAAGTGGGAAATCTGAGGTTGGTCGTTTTTCAACTCATTCCCTATTGAAGATACAGTTTGATGCTTCTACTGTGAAGTGGGGCCGAATGAGAGGGGATTAACCTGTTTGGGCTGCAGCGGCAGTATTGAGTAGCTGGATAAAAAATGCCCATTTCAAACAGCCTCGTACTCAATTCTTGCTCGTACAATATGCATATTATTATTACTATTGGATAGAAAACACTCTCTAGTTTCTAAAACCGTTTGAATTATATCTGTGAGTAAAACAGAACTCATTTTGCAGCAAACTTCCTGACAGGAAGAGGAAAATCTGAAATCGATGCTCTGTTCTAGGGCCTGCCTATAAATGTCCTTGATATATATCAGTATACATGCACTTCATACGTCTTCCACTAGATGTCGACAGGCAGTGAGAGAAGAAATTTATAACTTGATCTGGGGTCGAATAAATGCTCTTTGTATGACGTGTCACCAGTTTCCTGTTTTCTGGAAAGCGCGTGAAGGGACCTGGTTTTGCCTTCTGTACAGCTGTCGTTATAGACGACTAATATCTCCGGCTTTGATTTTATTTGATACATGTGACAATATCATCGTAAAGTATGTTTTTTCAATATAGTTTTATTAGATGATTGAAATTTTTTCGGGACGTTAGGCGTGTTGCTTTGTCTGCGTTTGTTCACGAAGGAGAGCTTCGCACCACTTTGGTAGCTTTCCGTGCTGATTGACTGGAGAAGAGGACATTCTAAATCCAAACTACGATTGTTCTCGACAAAGGACCCCTTGTACAACATTCTGATGGAAGATCGTCAAAAGTAGGATCCATTTTATGATGTTATTTCATATATCTGTCGAACATGTTGTACTAGTAGTTTGTGGCCAGGTTTTGGGCACGCTCTCGCCATAACGTAAACTGCATATCGTAATGAAGTTATTTTTAGAATTCTAACATGGCGATTGCATTAAGAACTAGTGTCACGATCGTGTGGGGGAGAGACGGACCAAAACGCAGCATGTGGAAAATTAGCCATCTTCTTTTTATTGTGAAGAAGGAAAAACGAAACAAAACACTTACAAACTAACAAAAACAATAAACGACCGTGAAGCTATAAACGTAGTGCACACACACAGGCTACAAACGTTCACCATAGACAATTACCCACAACAAACTAAAGCCTATGGCTACCTTAAATATGGCTCCCAATCAGAGACAACAGAAACCAGCTGTCTCTAATTGGGAACCCATTCAGGCAACCATAGACTTTCCTAGACAACTACACACAACATTAAACCATCTATACACCTTAACACTCTAAACCATACAACACCCTAGACCAGGGGTGTCAAACTCATTCCACGGAGGGCCTAGTGTCTGCAGGTTTTTAGTTTTTCCTTTCAATAAAGCCCTAGACAACCAGGTGTGGGGAGTTCCTAACTAATTAGTGATGTTAATTCATCAATCAAGTACAAGGGAGGAGCGAAAACCCGCAGACACTCGGCCCTCCGTGGAATGAGTTTGACACCTGTGCCCTAGACAATAAAAAAACACACAAACTTCCCCATGTCACACCCTGACCTAACTAAAATAATAATGAAAACAAAGATATTAAGGCCAGGGCGTGACAACTAGTGTATCTATCATTTCCTATACAACATGTACTTTTTAGTTATGTTTATGAATAGTTATTTGGTCAGAATATGTGAGTGCCAGAAAAATATCCGGACGTTGTGGGAAAAAGATGCTACGTTAGCACAATGTATAACCACTGATTTCAGCTCTAAATATGCACATTTTCGAACAAAACATAAGTGTATGTATAACCTGATGGTATAGGACTGTCATCTGATGAAGCTTATCAAGGTTAGTCAAAAATTATATATCTTTTGCTGGTAAGTTACGATCGCTAACTTTTGCTGCTGGGGAATGGCTTGTGTTTCTGGCTATTGTGGTAAGCTAATATAATGCTATATTGTGTTTTCGCTGTAAAACACTTAAGAAATCGGAAATATTGGCTGGAATCACAAGATGCCTGTCTTTCATTCGCTGTACACCATGTATTTTTCAGAAATGTTTTATGGTGAGTATTTAGGTATTTGACGTTGGTGTCTGTAATTACTCTGTCTGCTTCGGTGCCATTTCTGACGGTAGCTGTGATGGTAGCTGCAATGTAAAACTGATTTATAGCTCAAATATGCACATTTTTCGATCAAAACATAGATTTATTGAATAACATGTTATAAGACTGTCATCTGATGATGTTGTTTCTTGGTTAGTTTGGTTGGTTCTTGGTTAGTTAGGTTGGTTTTGTGCATGCTACCTGTGCTGTGAAAAATGTCTGTCCTTTTTTGTATTTGGTGGTGAGCTAACATAAATATATGTGGTGTTTTCGCTGAAATTTTTTTAAAAAATCGGACATGTTGTCACGTTCCTGACCTGTTTTCTCTTGTTTTGTATGTGTTTATTGGTCAGGGCGTGAGCTGGGTGGGCATTTCTATGTGTTGTGTTTCTATGTTGGGTTAAAGGGTTAATTGACCTTGTATGGCTCTCAATCAGAGACAGGTGTTTTCGTTTTCCTCTGATTGAGAGACATACATAGGGAGGTTGTTTCTCACTGTTTGTTTGTGGGTGATTGTCTCCTGTGTCAGTGTTTGTCGCACCATACGGGACTGTTCGGTTTGTTTTTGTACATCGTCATTTTGTGTAGTCTATTTTCCCTGTTCGTGCGTTCTTCGTGTTTATGTAAGTTCGTCGTCCAGGTCTGTCTACTCCGTTTGTTGTTTTGTTAGTTATAGTGAAGTTCGTGTTTTTTCGTCTTGTCTTTAAATAAATTATGTGTTCACAACCCGCTGCGCCTTGGTTCCATCACTACTCCTCCTTTTCGGTTGAAGAGGAGGAGGACTACCGTAACAGAACCACCCACCGATCCAGAACCAAGCAGCGCAAATTTGAGCAGCGGCCAAGAAATCAGGACTCATGGACTTGGGAAGAAGTATTGGAGGGAAAAGGACACTGGGCGCACATTGGGGAATATAGCCGCGCTCGTGAGGAGATGGAGGCAGCGAGAGCCCAACAGCGGTGGTATGAGGAGGCAGCTAGGAGACGTGGCTGGAAACCGGAGAATGAAGCTCGAGACCGGATTTATGAAGGTACACGGCTAGCGAGGAAGCCCGATAAGAAACCCCAAAAATGTCTTGGGGGGAGGGGGCTAAGAGGTAGTGGGCCAAGGGCAGGTAGGAGACCTGCGCCCACTTCCCAGGGCACGGTGTCTCCTGTACGTGTGCATAGCCCGGTGCGGGTTATTCCACCTCCCCGCACTGGTAGGGCTAGATTGGGCATTGAGCCAGGTGCCATGAGGCCGGCTCAACGCGTCTGGTCTCCAGTGCGTCTCCTCGGGCCGGCATACATGGCACCAGCCTTACGCATGGTGTCCCCGGTTCGCCTACATAGCCCGGTGCGGGTTATTCCACCTCCCCGCACTGGTCGGGCGACGGGGAGCATTCAACCAGGTCAGGTTGGGCAGGCTCAATGCTCACGGGAGCCAGTACGCTTGCACGGTCCGGTATTTCCGGCACTACCTCCCCGCCCCAGCCCAGTACCACCAGTGCCTACACCACGCACCAGGCTTCCAGTGCGTTTTCAGAGCCCTGTTCCTCCTCCACGCACTCTCTCTATGGTGCGTGTCTCCAGCCCAGTGCCTCCAGTTCCGGCACCACGCACTAAGCCACCTGTGCGTCTCCAGAGCCCTGTACACACTGTTCCTTCTCCCCGTACTCGTTCTGAGGTGCGTGCCCTTAGCCTGGTACCACCAGTGCCGGTACCACGCACTAGGCCTATAGTGCGCTTTGAGAATTCAGTGTGCCCTGTCCCTGCTCTCCGCACTAGGCTTGAAGTGCGTGTCTCCAGTCCGGTGCCTCCAGTTCCGGCACCACGCACCAGGCCTACAGTGCGTCTCAGCCGGCCATAGTCTGCCGTCTGCCCAACGGCGCCTGAACTGTCCGTCTGCCCAGCGCCGCATGAACTGCCCGTCTGCCATGAGCCTACAGAGCCTTCCGCCAGACAGGAGCAGCCAAAGCCTTCCGCCAGACAGGATCAGTCTGAGCCATCCGTCTCCGCAGCGCCATCTGAGCCATCCGTCTCCGCAGCGCCATCTGAGCTATCCGTCTCCCCAGCGCCATCTGAGCCATCCGTCTCTCCAGCGCCATCTGAGCCATCCGTCTCCCCAGCGCCGTCTGAGCCATCCGTCTGTCCCGAGCCATTAGAGCCGCCCGTCTGTCCCGAGCCGTCAGAGCCGTTAGTCAGTCAGGAGCCGCTAGAGCCATTCGTCAGTCAGGATCTGCCAGAGCCGCCAACCAGACAGGATCTGCCAGAGCCGCCAACCAGACAGGATCTGCCAGAGCCGCCAACCAGACAGGATCTGCCAGGGCCGCCAACCAGACAGGATCTGCCAGAGCCGCCAACCAGACAGGATCTGCCAGAGCCGTCAGTGAGCCATGAGCGTCCAGAGCCGTCAGCCAGCCATGAGCGTCCAGAGTCCCTCAGCCAGGACCTGCCAGAGTCCCTCAGCCAGGACCTGCCAGAGTCCCTCAGCCAGGACCTGCCAGAGTCCCTCAGCCCGGAGCTGCCGCCCCTTATCCCGGTGCTGCCCCTTATCCCGGTGCTGCCCCTTCATTTAGGTGGGTTTAGTTGGAGGGTGGTCATTGGGAGGGGGTTACAGAAGCGGGGAGTGACTATGGTGGTGTGGGGACAGTGTCCGGAGCCTGAGCCACCACCGTGGTCAGATGCCCACCCAGACCCTCCCCTAGACTTTGTGCTGGTGCTCCCGGCGTTCGCACCTTAAGGGGGGGGTTATGTCACGTTCCTGACCTGTTTTCTCTTGTTTTGTATGTGTTTATTGGTCAGGGCGTGAGCTGGGTGGGCATTTCTATGTGTTGTGTTTCTATGTTGGGTTAAAGGGTTAATTGACCTTGTATGGCTCTCAATCAGAGACAGGTGTTTTCGTTTTCCTCTGATTGAGAGACATACATAGGGAGGTTGTTTCTCACTGTTTGTTTGTGGGTGATTGTCTCCTGTGTCAGTGTTTGTCGCACCATACGGGACTGTTCGGTTTGTTTTTGTACATCGTCATTTTGTGTAGTCTATTTTCCCTGTTCGTGCGTTCTTCGTGTTTATGTAAGTTCGTCGTCCAGGTCTGTCTACTCCGTTTGTTGTTTTGTTAGTTATAGTGAAGTTCGTGTTTTTTCGTCTTGTCTTTAAATAAATTATGTGTTCACAACCCGCTGCCCCTTGGTTCCATCACTACTCCTCCTTTTCGGTTGAAGAGGAGGAGGACTACCGTAACAGAACCACCCACCGATCCAGAACCAAGCAGCGCAAATTTGAGCAGCGGCCAAGAAATCAGGACTCATGGACTTGGGAAGAAGTATTGGAGGGAAAAGGACACTGGGCGCACATTGGGGAATATAGCCGCGCTCGTGAGGAGATGGAGGCAGCGAGAGCCCAACAGCGGTGGTATGAGGAGGCAGCTAGGAGACGTGGCTGGAAACCGGAGAATGAAGCTCGAGACCGGATTTATGAAGGTACACGGCTAGCGAGGAAGCCCGATAAGAAACCCCAAAAATGTCTTGGGGGGAGGGGGCTAAGAGGAATGGCCAGTGCCAGGAATCCTCCAGACATGACGCTTGGCATTCAGGCATGGCACTTGGCATTGTTTCTCATGGTCTGAGAGTCTTAAGGTGCTTTTTGGCATTTTCAAGCGGGTTGTCATGTGCCTTTTACTGAGGAGTGGATTCCATCTGGCCACCCTACCATAAAGGCCTGAATGGTGGAGTACTGCAGAGATGGATGTCCTTCTGGAAGCTTCTTCCATCTCCACAGACGAGCTTTAGAGCCTTGTCAGAGTGACCATCGGGTTCTTGGTTACGTCCCTGAAAAAGGCCCTTCTCCCCCGATTGCTCAGTTTGGCCAGGTGGCCAACTCTAGGAAGAGTCTCGGTGGTTCCAAACCTCTTCCATTTAAGAATAATGGAGGTCACTGTGTTCTTTTGGGACGTTCAATGCTGCAGAAATTTTTTGGTACACTTCCCCAGATCTGTGCCTCAACAAAATCCTGTCTCGGGGGCACTACGGACAATTCCTTCGAACTCATGTCTTGGTTTTTGCTCTGACATGCACTGTCAACTGTGGGAACTTATATAGACAGGTGTGTGCCTTTCCAAATCATGTCAATCAATTTAATCAATCAATTTAATTCGCCACCGGTGGACTCCAAATCAAGTTGTCGAAACATTTCAAGGATGATCAATGGAAACATGATGCTCCTGAGCTCAATTTTGAGTCTCATAGCAAAAGCCCTGAATAATTATGTAAATAAAGAATTTCTGTTTTTTTATTCAAAATAAAATTTAACAAAATTCTAAAAACCTGTTTTCGCTTTGTCATTATGGGGTATTGTGGGTAGATTGCTGAGGAAAACATTTTCATTATCCATTTTAGAATAACAAAATTATAACAAAATGCAGAAAAAGTCAAGCGGTCTGAATACTTTCCAAAGGCACTGTGCATGATATATGCTTCACTTTGCTGCCAAATGCCTGGTTTTAAATTTGTCTCCAACGATTATAAGGTCAAATAGATCTAAAGCAAGTGTATTTATATTTACAATTCCCTTATCCAAACGGATTACTAGCTCTTATCAAGTTGTAAATTATAGTGCATGGAGAATGGTGGTATTTCTATTGGAAGTACATGCTTTTCCCACTTGGAACCGGTAGGTTTGCTAGGCCTTCTTCATGGTTTCCTTATGCGTGAAGGCAATGGAATTAAGTCAAGGTCAGAAAACGGCGTATCTCTTGACACACCTCCACCACACCTTCATTTATTTGACCTCCACCATGAACGAATAGCGGGTGAATAGGATACTTCATGATCATTCTTCATGGTCATTCTATTTCAGGTCAGAATTCACAGAGCGGGAAAGTGCATAAAAAAATGGATTTGCGTTCCAATTATGCTTGCTCTGGTCGGAATCGTCCCCTAAGGCAATGACTGCCGTAAAACCAATTCTGAGACTGGACACCGTGATTGTGGAACAAACATGCTTTTCTTCACACACCTGTTTGCATTATGACATCACACCGGGCACTCTCTTCTCTGGCCCATCCTCACTGGCAACATCGATTGTCAGAATGGGTCAAACCCCTGTGCCAGAAAAGCCTCTCCTCATCAGCTTGAAGTAGGAGAGAGGGGCTTTAAATAAACGCTTAGCCATTCTGTTTCCCCAGCAGCGGCTCGATAGGGCCAGTGATGCCCTCTCTGTCACTGGCTCAGACTCACCGTTTAATTACACTCACATCGATTGGACAGGATGTCAATAAGGCATTTAAGCAGCTTAATCTGCCTTGTATTAACATGAGGGACAACCATGAACAATATGCACATGGTTTATGCATTTATTTATTCGCATTCTATTTTTGGATAAGATGCTGCTTGCATCGCCCCTGGCATTTCTACTCTGCTGCCTGGCTACTCAAGAGATATCAATAGAGAGAGAAAGGGCCCTTATTGATTGATCAATAAGGGCAGTGAGTGGGGAAAAAACAACAGTAAATGTAATACTCTAATCAAATCAAATGTTATTGGTCACATACACATGGTTAGCAGATGTTGTAGCGAGTGTAGCGAAATGTTTGTGTTTCTAGTTCCGGCAGTGCAGCAATATCAACAAGTAACCTAACAATTCCACAACAACTACCTAATACACACAAATCTAAGTAAAGGCAAGACGGGGCTGCAGTGGAGCAGGTTGAGAGCTTCATGTTTCTTGGTGTCGACATCACCAACAAACTAACATGGTTCAAGCACATCAAGACAGTCGTGAAGTTCACCAACTACTTTGCAGACAGAGTTCAGTGTGTCAAATCGGAGGGCATGTTGTCCGGTCCTCTGGCAGTCTCTATGGGGGTACCACAGGGTTCAATTCTCGGGCCGACTCTTTTCTCTGTATACATCAATGATGTTGCTCTTGCTGCGGGCGATTCCCTGATCCACCTCTACGCAGACGACACCATTCTGTATACTTCCGGCCCTTCCCTGGACACTGTGCTATCTAACCTCCAAACGAGCTTCAATGCCATACAACACTCCTTCCGTGGCCTCCAACTGCTCTTAAACGCTAGTAAAACCAAATGCATGCTTTTCAACCGTTCGCTGCCTGCACCCGCACGCCCGACTAGCATCACCACCCTGGACGGTTCCGACCTAGAATACGTGGACATCTATAAGTACCTAGGTGTCTGGCTAGACTGCAAACTCTCCTTCCAGACTCATATCAAACATCTCCAATCCAAAATCAAATCTAGTCGGCTTTCTATTCCGGAACAAAGCCTCCTTCACTCACGCCGCCAAACTTACCCTAGTAAAACTGACTATCCTACCGATCCTCGACTTCGGCGATGTCATCTACAAAATAGCTTCCAATACTCTACTCAGCAAACTGGATGCAGTTTATCACAGTGCCATCCGTTTTGTTACTAAAGCACCTTATACGACCCACCACTGCGACCTGTATGCCCTAGTCGGCTGGCCCTCGCTACATGTTCGTCGTCAGACCCACTGGCTCCAGGTCATCTACAAGACTATGCTAGGTAAAGTGCCGCCTTATCTCAGTTCACTGGTCACGATGGCTACACCCACCCGTAGCACGCGCTCCAGCAGGTGTATCTCACTGATCATCCCTAAAGCCAAAACCTCATCTGGACGCCTTTCCTTCCAGTTCTCTGCTGCCTGCGACTGGAACGAATTGCAAAAATCTCTGAAGTTGGAGACTTTTATCTCCCTCAACAACTTTAAAAATCTGCTATCCGAGCAGCTAACCGATCGCTGCAGCTGTACATAGTCCATCTGTAAACTACCCACCCAATTTACCTACCTCACCCCCATACTGCTTTATTTATTTACTTTTCTGCTCTTTTGCACACCAGTATCTCTTCTTGCACATGATCATCTGATGATTTATCACTCCAGTGTTAATCTGCTAAATTGTAATTATTCGATTTATTGCCTACCTCATGCCTTTTGCACACATTGTATATAGATTCTCTTTTTTCTACCATGTTATTGACTTGTCTATTGTTTACTCCATGTGTAACTCTGTGTTGTTGTCTGTTCACACTGCTATGCTTTATCTTGGCCAGGTCGCAGTTGCAAATGAGAACATGTTCTCAACTTGCCTACCTGGTTAAATAAAGGTGAAATAAATAAAAAATAAAAAAGTGGGCATGACAAAACCTATTCCCCCTCAGCAGACTGAAATGATTTGGCATGGGTCCTCAGATCCTCAAAAGGTTCTACAGCTGCACCATCGAGAGCATCCTGACTCGTTGCATCACTGCCTGGTATGGCAACTGCTCGGCCTCCAACCGTAAGGCACTACAGAGGGATGTGCGTATGGCCCAGTACATCACCGGGGCCAAGCTTCCTGCCATCCAGGACCTCTATACTAGGCGTGTCAGAGGAATGCCCTAAAAAAAAATGTCGAAGACTCCAGCCACCCTAGTCATAGACTGTTCTCTCTGCTACCGGAGCGGTACCGGAGCTCCAAGTCTAGGTCCAAGAGGCTTCTAAACAGCTTCTACCCCCAAGTCATAAGACTCCTGAACAGCTAATCAAATGGCTACCCAGACTATTCACATTGCCCCCCCTCCCTCTATTTTACACCGCTGCTACTCTCTGTTGTTATCATCTATGCATAGTCACTTTAATAACTCTACCTAAATGTACATATTACCTCAACTAACCGGTGCCCCCGCACATTGACTCTGTACCAGTACACCCCTGTATATACAGTAGAAGTTGGAAGTTTACATACACTTAGGTTGGAGTCCTTAAAACACATTTTTCAACCACTCCACAAATTCCTTGTTAACAAACTATAGATTTGGCAAGTTGGTTAGGACATCTACTTTGTGCATGCGCAAGTAATTGTTTACAGACAGATGATTTCACTTATAATTCACTGTATCACAATTCCTGTGGGTCAGATGTCTACATACACTAAGTTGACTGTGCCTTTAAACAGCTTGGAAAATTCCAGAAAATTATGTAATGACTTTAGAAGCTTCTGACAGGCTAATTTACATAATTTGAGTCAATTGAAGGTGTACCTGTGGATGTATTTCAAGGCCTACCTTCAAACTCAGTGCCTCTTTGCTTTACATCATGGGAAAATCAAAAGAAATCAGCCAAGGCCTCACAAGTCTGGTTCATCCTTGGGACCAATTTCCAAACGCCTGAAGGTACCACGTTCATCTGTACAAACAATAGTACGCAAGTATAAACACCATGGGACCACGCAGCTGTCATACTGCTCAGGAAGGAGACGCGTTCTGTCTCCTAGAGATGAACGTACTTTGGTGCGAAAAGTGTAAATCTGATCTATTTTTGATCTGATGAAACAAAAATAGAACTGTTTGTCCATATTGACCGTCGTTATGATTGGAGGAATAAGGGGGAGGCTTGTGTAGCATGGTTCGTTCTGCGTTGTGTAATTTAATGAGGAAACTGCAACAACTGGAGGTCTGCTTTTTGGGTTTTTATTTGCCCTGCACACGAAGAGACAACGGACAATATGTTAGCCCTTGGCGCAGTCACTGCTCTCAGGCACCTCGCTAGCTGAAGGTCAGGCAAGAGAGAACCAAAAATATATAACAGGTGCTGCATGCACACATTCAGTGCACAACAGCACACAATACAAGTAAAATGATATACAACATAATTCGGACAAAATAAAAGACAAACCTGGGCACGAATATACAACTCACAATACGTTAGCCTTTGGCGCAGTCACAGCTCTCATGCACCTGTGCGAGCACATGGAAACTCACTCAAACACTGTCCCAAGTACCCACAAGTTACAATAGGTACTCTAGCTAGCGAGCACGGTAAAACTTGTTAATATAAATATTTATATTGTCCATATTGTAACAAAACCTATGGTTGCATAACAGCACATTGTGTAACAACACCACGGTTTTATATTGAAAAATTGCAGAGCCAAGGACAACATACCTCTCTAGCTGACGGTCAGGCAAGAGAGAACAATAGGCGGGTACAGAAATAAAGATAACCCACAATTGACCAAACCAAAATATACAAAACTTTTACAATCAAGTGTATTTACAATATAGATGTGAAAAAGTGTTTGTACACAAAAAAATAACATTAGCTATGCAGCTGTAATTACATTTTAAAAAATCACACAATTATTATTATTATTATTATCAAATTATTAACATCCCCTCTTGACCTTGCCTATTTGAACTGGTCATTGTGTGCAACTTGGTGCATAATCAACAACATCACACTGCTACACTTGCAAGCTGAAGAACACCATCCTAACTGAAGCACGGGGGTGGCAGCATCATGTTGTGGGGGTGCTTTGCTGCAGGAGGGACTGGTGCACTTCACAAAATAGATAGCATCATGAGGTAGGTAATATATATTGGATATATTGAAGCAACATCTCAAGACATCAGGCAGGAAGATAAAGCTTGGTCGCAAATGGGTCTTCCAAATGGCCAATGACCACAAGCATACTTCCAAAGTTGTGTCAAAATGGCTTAAGGACAACAAAGTCAAGGTATTGGAGTGGCCATCACGAAGCCCTGACCTCAATCCTATAGCAATATTGTGGGCAGAACTGAAAATGCGTGTGCGAGCAAGGAGGCCTACAAACCTGACTCAGTTACACCAGCTCTGTAAGGAGGAATGGGCCACAATGGAAGGCTTGTGGAAGGCTACCCAAAACGTTTGACCCAAGTTAAACAATTTAAAGGCAATGCTACCAAATACTAATTGAGTGTATGTAAATTTCTGACCCACTGGGAATGTGATGAAAGAAATAAAAGCTGAAATAAATAATTCTCTCCACTATTATTCTGACATTCACATTCTTCAAATAAAGTGGTGATCCTAACTGACCTACAACAGGGAATTTTTACTAGAATTGTGAAAAACTGAGTTTAAATGTATTTGGATAAGGTGTATGTAAACTTCCGACTTCAAGCTGCAGAAGCCCATAGCGTGGGTCTCCAAATGTCATGCCTGCAAGTTATAAGGCCAGTATTTCATAAACTTCACTGTGGAAAAATGTATATGTTGATAGGCTTCAGTTTGCTGCCATGTGACTGGTTTCACATTTGTCTCCAGCATCATAAGGAAAAATAGATCTAAAACAATTGTATTTACAATCCAAATGGATGACTCATCAATTTGTAATTCATTGTGCATAAAGGGGGTGGAATTATGAAGGGAATTAAGTCAAGGTCAGAATACGGAATATCTTTCGACACATCTGCCACACCTCCATTTCTCTGATCTCCACCCTAAACTAACAGCTGGCTGAAACATCCGTTACCTCATGCCTAAGTTCAAGGTCAGAACACACATTGAAAAAAAAGTGCATAAAAAGGGAATTAAGTTCAATTTATGCGTGCATAACTTGGGTCTGAATCGGGCCCGTATGGAGTAGGTATTAATGCTTAGGCCGACATGCACAGCATTTACTTACGTGAATGCAATCTCAGTGAAAGTCTGGGAAAATGTATTTCAAAGGCGCATTGTCAGCTCTCTTGTGGCTACTCATAGAGATAGAAAGAGGACCAATCTTTGTATCTGTGCTGTTATAGCGTATGTGAAAGCATGGACAGTGCCAGTGAGGCTATCTCCATTATTTTCAGTGAGCCGGCTCGTTCGGCTCAGCTCACCAAAAAGAGCTGGCTCTTTTGGCTCCCAAACGGCTCTTTAGAAAATATATGTTTTGTATTTTTTCAAGTCAAACAGCTTGCGATAGTTTGACTCTGATTGGTGTTAAAACAATTCTAATTAAATTATTAAATGAAATCATACTCTACCTTAACCACAATGTATTTAAAAATGAATTGGTTTGTTACGAAAATAAATGCTCTTAAACATTTGCATTTTGTCACGCCCTGGCCTTAGTATTCTTTGTTTTCTTTATTATTTTAGTTAGGTCAGGGTGTGACATGGGGAATGTTTGTGTTTTGTTGGTTTTGGGTGTTTTTTATGGTAAAGGGGTTGTTGTATAGTATATGGGTTTGTGTGGAGTACATGTGTCTAGTGTTGTCTATGTATGTTTAGTGGTCTAGGAGAGTCTATGGTTACCTGAATGAGTTCCCAATTAGAGACAGCTGATTTCGGTTGTCTCTGATTGGGAGCCTTATTTAGGGTAGCCATGGGCTCTCATTGGTTGTGGGTAATTGTCTATGTCAGAACGTTTGTAGCCTGTGTGTGTAAGTGCACAACGTTATTTAGCTTCACGGTCGTTTGTTGTTTTGTTCGTTTTGTTAAAGTGTTTCGTGTCGTGTTTATTTTTCGTCATCTTTAAAAATAAAAGAAGATGGCTTACTTTCCAAAAGCTGCGTTTTGGTCCATCAATCCGCCACACGATCGTGACAGAATTTCCCACCATCGGACCAAGCAGCGGAAAACAAAGCAACAGCAGCAATGTCAAGACTCCTGGACGTGGGAGGAAATTCTAGACGGGAGAGGACCCTGGTCACAGCCAGGGGAATATCACTGCCCCAAGGCAGAGATGGAGGCAGCACGGCGACACGGGAGGAAGCCCAAGGGACAGCGCAAAAATTTTTTTGGAGGGGGGCACTTGGAGCAGTCGGCGAAGTTGAGGGGTGAGTCTGAGTGTGTCGAGGAGTTATTGGACAGATTGGAGGAGAGTGAACGAAGGGGAGATTATGAGACATTCGAAGAGTTGTTGACGAAATTGGAGGAGAGTGAAGAGAGAGAGCTGTTGGTTTGGCAGAGTATGCAATGCATTCTCCCTGAGGAGCGTATTAGCTGTCCGATGCCACCTGTGTCAGTTCCTCGTACTCAGCCTGAAACTTGTGTTAAAGTTCCGGAAGATTTGATGCCGGCTATACACACCAGGTCTCCAGTACACCTTCACAACCCGGTGTGTCCTGTTCCTACTTTTTGCACTCATCCTGAGATGCATGTCCCCAGCCCTGTACCACTAGTTCCGGCACCAAGCACTAGGTCTAAGGTGCGTCTCCAGAGCCCTTTACGCACTGTTCCTGCTCCCCGCACTAGCTTTGAGGTGCGTGTTTCCAGCCCATTACCACCAGTGCCTTCACCACGCATCAAGCTTCCTGGGTGTCTCCAGAGCCCTGTTCTTCCTCCACGTACTAGCCCTGTGGTGCGTGTCTCCAGCACATTACCACCAGTGCCTACACCACGCACCAAGCCCTCTGTGTGTCTCCAGAGTCCTGTACGCACTGTTCCTTCTCCCCGTACTCGCCCTGATGTGCGGGTCCTCAGCCCGGTACCACCAGTACCGGTACCACGCACAAGGCCTATAGTACGCCTTGAGAGTCCAGTGTGCCCTGTTGTTGCTCCCCGCACTAGCCTTGAGATGCGTGTCCCTAGCCCGGTACCACCAGTTCCGGCACCACGCACTAGGCCTAATGTGCGTCTCCAGGGTCCAGTATGCCCTGTTCCTTCTCCCCGCACTAGCCCTGAGATGCGTGTTCCCAGCCCGATACCACCAGTGCCGGCACCACGCACTAGGCCTAATGTGCGTCTCCAGGGTCCAGTATGCCCTGTTCCTTCTCCCCGCACTAGCCCTGAGATGCGTGTCCCCAGCCCGGTGCCACCAGTCCCGGCACCACGCACCAGGCCTACAGTGCGCCTCAGCCGGCAGGAGTCTGCCGTCTGCACAGCGATGACTGAACTGCCCGTCTCCCCAGCGCCATCTGAGCCATCCGTCTCCCCAGCGCCATCTGAGCCATCCGTCTCCCCAGCGCCATCTGAGCCATCCGTCTGCAATGAGCCTGCAAAGCCGCCCGTCTGCCATGAGCCTGCAAAGCCGCCCGTCTGCCATGAGCCTACTGAGCCGTCCGCCAGACAGGAGCCGCTAGAGCCGCCAGCCAGACAGGAGCCGTTAGAGCCGTCCGTCAGACAGGAGCCGTTAGAGCCGTCCGTCAGACAGGAGCTGCCAGAGCCGCCAACCAGACAGGATCTGCCAGAGCCGCCAACCAGACAGGATCTGCCAGAGCCGCCAACCAGACAGGATCTGCCAGATCAGTCAGCCAGCCATGAGCAGCCAGATCCGTCAGCTAGCCATGAGCAGCCAGATCCGTCAGCTAGCCATGAGCAGCCAGATCCGTCAGCTAGCCATGAGCAGCCAGATCCGTCAGCTAGCCATGAGCAGCCAGATCCGTCAGCCAGCCATGAGCAGCCAGATCCGTCAGCCAGCCATGAGCAGCCAGATCCGTCAGCCAGCCATGAGCAGCCAGATCCGTCAGCCAGCCATGAGCAGCCAGATCCGTCAGCTAGCCATGAGTAGCCAGATCCGTCAGCTAGCAATGAGCAGCCAGATCCGTCAGCTAGCCATGAGCAGCCAGATCCGTCAGCTAGCCTTGAGCAGCCAGATCCGTCAGCTAGCCATGAGCAGCCAGATCCGTCAGCTAGCCATGAGCAGCCAGATCCGTCAGCTAGCCATGAGCAGCCAGATCCGTCAGCTAGCCATGAGCAGCCAGATCCGTCAGCTAGCCATGAGCAGCCAGATCCGTCAGCCAGCCATCGGCCGTCCCTCAGTCCGGAGCTGCAGTCCCTCAGTCCGGAGCTGCAGTCCCTCAGTCCGGAGCTGCCGTTCCTCAGTCCGGAGCTGCCCCTTATCCTGGTGCTGCCCCTTATCCTGGGGCTGTCCCTTACCCTGGTACTGCCCCTTAGTTCGGAACTGCCCCTTACCCTGGTACTGCCCCTTAGTCCGGAGCTGCCCCTTAGTCCGGAACTGCCCCTTAATGCAATGGGGTTAATGTGGAGAGGGGTCATTTTGAGGAAGCTAAGGAGGTGGTTAGGGACTGTGGTGACGTGGGGACCACGACCAGAGCCGGAGCCGCCACCGTGGATGGAAGCCCACCCAGACCCTCCCCTAGACTGTGTAATGGTGCGCCCGGAGTTCGCACCTTAAGGGGGGGGTTATGTCACGCCCTGGCCTTAGTATTCTTTGTTTTCTTTATTATTTTAGTTAGGTCAGGGTGTGACATGGGGAATGTTTGTGTTTTGTTGGTTTTGGGTGTTTTTTATGGTAAAGGGGTTGTTGTATAGTATATGGGTTTGTGTGGAGTACATGTGTCTAGTGTTGTCTATGTATGTTTAGTGGTCTAGGAGAGTCTATGGTTACCTGAATGAGTTCCCAATTAGAGACAGCTGATTTCGGTTGTCTCTGATTGGGAGCCTTATTTAGGGTAGCCATGGGCTCTCATTGGTTGTGGGTAATTGTCTATGTCAGAACGTTTGTAGCCTGTGTGTGTAAGTGCACAACGTTATTTAGCTTCACGGTCGTTTGTTGTTTTGTTCGTTTTGTTAAAGTGTTTCGTGTCGTGTTTATTTTTCGTCATCTTTAAAAATAAAAGAAGATGGCTTACTTTCCAAAAGCTGCGTTTTGGTCCATCAATCCGCCACACGATCGTGACACATTTAAAGTATAGCTTTTTAATGTATATAAACAAGGTGCATATACATCTAACCATTCAAAACTAATACAATCTGAACAGCATAATAGAATATTGCATCATATCAAAGATAAATATATAACAATTTGCAAAACTGCAGCATCCCACAAATTGAAATAAATGTAATAAAGAAGCATGCTATTACACATGTGCATTTGAATTATAACTTTTTTAATGTATATAAACAAAATGCATATAAATCCAACCATTCAAAGGGATTACAATCGGAACAGCATAATAGAGTATTGCACCATATCAAATAAAAATAAATAACAATGTGCAACACTGCAGCATCCCACTTAAAACATTAAACTGGCCCCTCTTTTCTCTCTTCTTTATTGACATGCTATAACCAGCATCCCACTTAAAACATTAAACTGGTCCCTCTTTTCTCTCTTCTTTATTGACATGTTATAACCAGCAGCACACTTAAAACATTAAACTGGTCCCTCTTTTCTCTCTTCTTTATTGCCATGTTATTACCAGCAGCACACAGCAATGCTGTCCATATTTTGCTTTTATGAGAGATTCCCATTCAGAAATGCAAGCTGCCTCACTTTTGAGGGTCTGATGCGGTTTCTTCTCTCAGTAATTATTTGTCCCGTTTTCGAGAAGTCCCTCTCAGAGGGAAAGGATGTGGCCACTATCCAGAGTCTCCCTGTCATGACTTTAGTAAGCCGTGGGTAGACGGCAGCTCAGAGGATCTGCAGATCTTTGGAGGAGGGGCTCCTCCAAATAGGATCGGACCTCCATTATGGCATCTGCTAAGGGATTCCTTTGTGCTACATCCCCAGTTGCTCTCTCGTCAAGCAGCATCCAAACAGTAGACGTTTGTGGCACTACTGCTGGTGCTTCTGCTCCATCTGCTCCCTCTTCTTCCTGTTGCCCTAGTGCCTGAGCCAGCTGACTGCTGGGGCTGTCCCTCCCTGCTGCTGAGGTTATTCTTTGAGGAGCCTCATCAATCGCTCTGACATCACTGAAGGCTAACTTCTTAAACCAGCGGTTTCTGATAGCATGTGATTATATTCCATTCTGTGGAACTTTCTGTCCATTGAAGAACATAGGGTGTCCAACTCTGTCACATGTCCTGTGGTTACATTTGCTTCTCTCTGGTGGCTGGCTGTGATTCGCTGCAGACCCTTACACAGGAGTATCATTTTTTGAGGCTGTCACATAGCTGAAAAGAGAGAACAGTAACACTTATTAGTTTAGGTTTATGTTTTGTCTACTGATACTACATTCTCATCTAACGCTCATATACATATACAATACTGGATTAAATAATGATGTAGTAATAACTGCTTACTACTCTCCACTGATCTCCACAGTGACCTGCTCAAAGGGTTCAATGACTCTGCACACCTCCTCCACCACCTCCCATTCCTCTTGGGTCAGAGAATCAACAGGTGCATTGACAATGGCCAGGGTAGAGATGATGGCATCCTTTAACTCAAGAAACCGCTTCAACATATAAAATGTTGAGTTCCACCTTGTAGTGCAGTCTTGTTTAGGCCTCAGGCATCCCCATCTGGCGTTGTGTAGAGCACCTATAGCGCTCCTGTGGAAGTATTCCACAGCTGACTTCACTTTGTCCACAGTGGGCTTCATGACCTTCAGAGCGTCTCTTACAATCAGGTTGATTCTGTGGGCAAGACATGGATGATGGGTCCATTTTAAGATGTTCGTGGCTTTGGTTAAGTTAGCTGCATTGTCGCTAACACAACAGACCACTTTTCCATCTACTTGCCATTCTCAACAGTTCCTCTGCCAAGTTCTCTGAGGTGTGTCTGTCGCTGAACTCAAAGCAGTCCAGAAGACAGCTAGACATAAAAAAAATCTTAAATGAAGTGACATTTAACCGAAAATTAAGAAGTTACCCTTGATGTCCAGCAGTCAGTGGTAAGGCAAACTGCAGTAGCTTTTTGGACTCTCTCCCTCACTGAATCCTGTCTGCTCTCGTACAGTTGTGGAATAAGTGATTTTGAAAGGGTTTTCCTGCTTAGAATTGTGCACATTGCATTTAGATTATTGCTATAAGTTCTTAACCTCTTTGGGCTCAAGGGGCAGTATTGAGTAGCCAGATAAAAGGTGCCCATTTCAAAAAGGCCTCGTACTCAATTCTTGCTCGTACAATATGCATATTATTATTACTATTGGATAGAAAACATGCTCTAGTTTCTAAAACCGTTTTAATTATATCTGTGGGTGAAACAGAACTGGACTTAGAGCAATTTTCCTATGTGTATGTCAGAATGCAGAATTTTGCTGGCTGTTCTGAGACCTGTGTATTAATTTGCCTGTCCTCTATTGGTTGAGATGCACTGCATACGCCTTCCACTGGGTGTCAGCGAATAGGGAAAGTTGAAATGGAGTTTCTACGTATGTCACGATCGTCAAAGGTAGAGAGTGAGGACCAAGGCGCAGCGCGTGAAAAGAACATCTTTTATTTAGAAGAGAACCAACACAAAACGAAACCACTTTAACAAACTAACAAAACTGACGAACGTGAAGCTAAGAATGAACTAGTGCATACATGCAACATAGAACATCGACATAGACACAGCGACAATCACCCACAAACAAACAGTGAGAAACAACCTCCCTATGTATGTCTCTCAATCAGAGGAAAACGAAAACACCTGTCTCTGATTGAGAGCCATACAAGGTCAATTAACCCTTTAACCCAACATAGAAACACAACACATAGAAATGCCCACCCAGCTCACGCCCTGACCAATAAACACATACAAAACAAGAGAAAACAGGTCAGGAACGTGACAACGTAGGTCCCAATGGTTATAAAGTGTCCCATCTTTCCACTCTTCGCTCTGACGCAGGGAGGGTCTTGGCATGTCATTTTAGAAGCTCCCGTATTAGCTCCTAGATATATCCGGCTCTGTTTTTATTCGATATAGGTGTTGAAGACATCGTAATGTTGTTATTTTAAACCAAATTATATCAGTTTATGTCAGTATATTGCGATTTTCGGGTATTTATTTTTGTGACGTTTTAGGAAGTTGGGTATCTCTGGCCCACATGGCTATTGTTTACTGCTAATTGCAACGTTGAAGACGACGTTCTCCAACCTAGCAACGATTCTTTTGGACAAAGGACACATTTCCCAAGATTCTGATGGGAGTTCATTGAAAAGTAAGAACTATTTATGCTGATAATTCATTGTTGTTTTGAAAAATGTCAAATGCATAAGACGCCATTTCCTGCAGTGTAGCCTTGCGTTATCGCAGCCTGTATTGCGCCGTAAGGTTAATTTTAAAAATGTAATTCAGAGATTGCATTAAGAACTAATTTGTCTTTCAATTGCTGTCCAACCTGTATTATTTTAGTCAAGTTTATGAATAGTTTTCGATAAGAAAAGGTGCCTTTACAAGATGGCGCCGGACAGATTGCTTGACGTTATGGACACTATTCTCATTGTATAAGCACGATTTGTGCTGCTAAATATGCACATTTTCGAACAAACTCTATATGCATTGTGTAATATGATGTTACAGGACTGTCATCTGAAGAATTCTGAGAAGGTTAGTGAAACAATTAATATATTTTGGTGGTTTATACGTTATAGCTATTTTTGCCTTGAATCAATGCTGTTGTTATGTTTGCTATTGTGCTAAGCTAATATAACGCTATATTGTGTTTTCGCTGTAAAACACTTGATAAATCGGAAATATTGTCTGGAATCACAAGATGCCTGTCTTTCAATTGCTGTACACTATGTATTTTTCAGAAATGTTTTATGATGAGTATTTGGTTATTTGACGTTGGTGTCTGTAATTTTTCTGTCTGCTTTCGGTGCAATTTCTGACTGTAGCTGCAATGTAAACTATGATTTATACCTGAAATATGCACATTTTTCTAACAAAACATATGCTATACAATAAATATGTTATCAGACTGTCATCTGATGAAGTTGTTTCTTGGTTAGTGGCTATTTATATCTTTATTTGGTCGAATTTGTGATAGCTACTGATGTAGTGAAAAACTGATGGAGTAAAAATAGTGGTGTCTTTTGCTAACGTGGTTAGCTAATAGATTTACATATTGTGTCTTCCCTGTAAAACATTTAAAAAATCGGACATGTTGGCTTGATTCACAAGATGTGTACCTTTCATCTGGTGTCTTGGACTTGTTAACCTGTCTAGGATGAGCGTGCCGCTAGCGGCACACCCCCCCCCCCCCCCCACTGAAAAACCAGTGCCGCGAAATTCAAAAAAAATATATTTTTTAAATATTTAACTTTCACACATTAAAGTCCAATACAGCTAATGAAAGACACAGATCTTGTGAATCCAGTCAACATGTCCGATTTTTAAAATGTTTTACAGGGAAGACACAATATGTAAAGATGTACATCTATTACCTAAAAACACATTAGCATAATCCACCATCTTTTATTTGTCCACCAACACCAGTAGCTATCACCAATTCGGCTAAACTAAGATATTTATAGCCCCTAACCAACAAAAAAACTCATCAGATGACAGTCTGATAACATATTTATGGTATGGGATAGGTTTTGTTAGAAAAAAGTGCATATTTCAGGTAGATGGCATAGGTTACAATTGCACCCACCGTCACAAATGGACTAGAATAATTACAATGAGCAACGTGTTTACCTAACTACTAATCATAAAACATTTCGTAAAAATACACAGCATACACTAATCGAAAGACACAGATCCTGTGAATACAGACAATATTTCAGATTTTCTAAGTGTCTTACAGCGAAAACACAATAAATCGTTATATTAGCATAGCACATAGCACATAGCAGCCCAGCATTGATTCTAGCCAAAGTGAGCGATAAAAGTCAACATCGCCAAAATATATTAATTTTTTCACTAACCTTCTCAGAATTCTTCCGATGACACTCCTGTAACATCATATTACACAATCCATATAGAGTTTGATCGAAAATGTTTATATTTAGCCACCAAAATCATGGTTAGACAATGTGAAATGTAGCTCAGCTGGTCAGAAAATGTCCTTGCGCCACTTAGACAGTGATCTACTCTTATACATAAATACTCATAAACGTGACTAAAAAATATAGGGTGGACAGGGATTGATAGACAATTTAATTCTTAATACAATTGCGGAATTACATTTTTTAAATTATCCTTACTTTTCAATACAATTTGCGCCAAGCGAAGCTACGTCAAAAAACATGGCGTCCTAAGCCACTAACATTTTTCGACAGAAACACGATTTATCATAATAAAAATGTCCTACTTTGAGCTGTTCTTCCATCAGTATCTTGGGCAAAGGATCCTTTCTTGGGAGTAATCGTCTTTTGGTGGAAAGCTGTCCTCTTGCCATGTGGAAATGCCAACTGCGTTCGGGATGAACTGAAAAGCGTGCCCAGCTATTCACAGCGTTTCAAAAATAAATGTCCCAAAATCGCACTAAACGGATATAAATTGCTATAAAACGCTTTAAATTAACTACCTTATGATGTTTTTAACTCCTATAACGAGTAAAAAGATGACCGGAGAAATATAACAGGCTAAACTAACGCTTGGAACAGACTTGCTAGCTACAGGGTTTTTTAATTTATAGTGCCTGTGAACGCGCAATCGACCCCATTGAAATCGTCATCACGTAAAGGCATCCAGGGGAAGACGTAAGCAGTGTCCGTATAGTCATAGCAATAACAGTGCCCTTTTAACTGACTCCAGAACAGTGGCCAAAATTTCTGAAATCTGACTCCATGTCAGGGAAATTGCTGTAGAATGGGCTCTGTTCCACTTAGAGACAAAATTTCAACTCCTATAGAAACTATAGACTGTTTTCTATCCAATAATAATAATAATATGCATATTGTACGATCAAGGATTTTGTGGGAAGCCGTTTCAAAAATTACACGATTAGCATAAATAGTCACAACAGCGCCCCCATCCTCAACAGGTTAATGTGTGAAAGTTAAATATTTAAAAAAAATCTTTTGAATTTCGCGCCCTGCACTTTGAGCTGGCTGTTGTCATAAGTGTACCGACGTCGGGCTTGCACGCCAAACAGGTTAAACCTCTGTCCTCCACGATCGAATACGGCTGCAAATCGGTGGCAATCATTTTAGCCAATGCAATATCAATTTGGCCTTGTTTTGCTACAGACATAGACTTTGGCATAAACTGGTCCATAGAAGACTGCATTGCTGTGGGTCGCAGAATTGGTCTACTTGACTGAGTGGATACATCTCCACGTGTGGAGGTGCTGGCTCCACCACATTCACTAGCAGGCCCGCTAGTTTCTCGAAGCTCCGCTACAGCTAGCTTCACAGTTGGGTGCACAGTTCGCATATGCCGGTGTAGGTTGTGCGTAGAACCCTCTTTATATGAGATTTTGTTCTCTAACACTGTGCTCTAACATTGTCTACATTATTAAAATGCATCCAAATGCTACTGTGCTTCCAACTCATTTTCCAGCTGCTGTTTTCCCAGCTGTCCTTCCTCTCTCTCCTCGGCTGCTAAGTGCGTGGCTGTGAGTGAGTTGGCTCGGTCCTCCCTCACGCACCTTTGGTTCATTGGTTGACACTGCATGTCTGATTGACAGGAACAACAGGTGAGGCTGTTAGTCTGAGCAGACAGTCAGAACGAATATATGTGCGCTTGAGTATTTAGGCCTATATTATTATTATTGTTATTTAATATTATTTATTTCGTTCTTTGAATTAGTGTTAATTCTATTCATTTAAATATTTTGATTATTCATATCTTATTTTTTTAACTGTTTTTAAAAATGGATTTGGCTTTTCTGATATGCGAGCCAGCTCCCAACGTTCACCTATAAGAGCCGGCTCTTAGAGCCGACTCGTTCGCGAACGACCCATCACTAACATTAACATTATGCCTTCTAATTGCAGTCGCTGTACTCATAATATACAGGAGAACAATCGCCTTATGGTGAGGATAGCTGTGCTGCAAGGCCAGCTTCAGGCGCAATCGTTAGGAAAGGGTCATTTAAGTGTTGGAAAGGATGAAACCGCACCTGTGCCACCAGTAAATACAGATAGTAGTATAAATCCCCTCGCACAGTCCCCACAGCCAGACAATTTTCTCATGGCTTCTGGATGGAAATGCTGTAGGAATGCTCAACCGGTGTGGCTCATTCAGCCGACAGAAACTTTCAACAGGTTCTCCCCATTAAGCAACGGGTCGGAGTCAGAGGCCGAGCCTTCTCTGGTCTCTCCTCCTCCCTTTACGGGGTCTGAGATGGCGAAGCCTCCCAACATTAGCTCTGACAAATTGAAAACCCTAGTCATTGGCGACTCCATTACCCGCAGTATTAGACTTAAAACTAATCATCCAGCGATCATACACTGTTTACCATGGTGCAGGGCTAACGATGTTGAGGCAAATCTGAAGATGGTGCTGTGCTGGCTAAGGCTAAAACTGGCAAGTAAGGGATATTGTTATCCACGTTGGCTCCAATGATGTTAGGATGAAACAGTCAGAGGTCACCAAGCTCAACATAGCTTCAGCGTGTAAATCAGCTCGAAAGATGTGCCGGCATCAAGTAATTGTCTCTGGTCCCCTCCCAGTTAGGGGGAGTGATGAGCTCTACCTCAGAGTCTCACAACTCAATCGCTGG
Source organism: Salvelinus fontinalis (assembly GCF_029448725.1). NCBI lineage: Eukaryota > Metazoa > Chordata > Actinopteri > Salmoniformes > Salmonidae > Salvelinus > Salvelinus fontinalis. Next base: position 6,224,612 of record NC_074699.1, read on the forward strand.
TTGAAAACTGTTTTCTGCCCCTCCCAAAAGATAGAATTTGTAGATAATTGGCCCTCTTTCTGGGACTCACTCACAAACAGGACCAAGCCTGGCCTGCTGAGGAGTGGCGGACTCCATCCTAGCTGGAGGGGCTGCTCTCATCTTAACTGCGAACATAGACAGCGCTCTAACTCCCCTAGCTCCACAATGAGATAGTGTGCAGGCCAGGCAGCAGGCTGTTAGCCAGCCTGCCAGTTTAGTGGAGTCTGCCACTAGCACAGTCAGTGTAGTCAGCTCAGCTATCCCCGTTGAGACCTTGTTTGTGCCTCGATCTAGGTTGGGCAAAACTAAACATGGGGGTGTTAGCCTTAGCAATCTCACTGGAATAAAGACCTCTTCCATTCCTGTCATTATTAGCAATCTCACTGGAATAAAGACCTCTTCCATTCCTGTCATTATTGAAAGAGATTGTGATATCTCACATCTCAAAATAGGGCTACTTAATAGTAGATCCCTCACTTCCAAGGCAGTTATAGTCAAAGAACTAATCACTGATCATAATCTTGATGTGATTGGACTGACTGAAACATGGCTTAAGCCTGATGAATTTACTGCGTTAAATGAGGCCTCACCTCCTGGTTACACTAGTGACCATATCCCCCTCGCATCCCGCAAAGGCGGAGGTGTTGCTAATATTCACGATAACAAATTACAATTTACAAAAAAAGCGACTGCGTTTTCGTCTTTTGAGCTTCTAGTCATGAAATCTATGCAGCCTACTCAACCACTTTTTATAGCTATTGTTTTCAGGCCTTCTGGACCATATAAAGCGTTCCTCACTGAGTTCCCTGAATTCCTATCAGACCTTGTAGTCATGGCAGATAATATTCACATTTTTGGTGACTTTAATATTCACCTGGAAAAGTCCACAGATCCACTCCAAAAGGCTTTCGGAGCCATCATCGATCGACTCAGTGGTTTTGTCCAACATGTCTCAGGACCTGTTCACTGCAACAGTCATACCCCTGACCTAGTTTTGTCCCGTGGAATAAATGTTGTGGATCTTAATGTTTTTCCTCATAATACTGGACTATCGGACCACCATTTTATTACATTTGCAATCGCAACAAATAATCTGCTCAGACCCCAACCAAGGATCATCAAAAGAAGTGCTATAAATTCTCGGACAACCCAAAGATTCCTAGATGCCCTTCCAGACTCCCTCCACCTACCCAAGGACGTCAGAGTACAAAAATCAATCACCTGACTGAGGAACACAATTTGACCTTGCGTAATACCCTAGATTCAGTCGCACACCTAAAAACAAAAAACATTTGTCAAAAGAATCTAGCTCCCTGGTATACAGAAAATACCCGAGCTCTGACGCAAGCTTCCAGAAAATTGGAACAGAAATGGCGCTACACCAAACTGGAAGTCTTCCGACTAGCTTGGAAAGACAGTACCGTGCAGTATCGAATAGCCCTCACTGCTTGATCATCCTATTCTTCCAACTTAATTGAGGAAATAAGAGCGATCCAACATTTATTTTTGATACTGTCGCAAAGTTAACTAAAAAGCAGCATTCCCCAAGAGAGGATGGCTTTCACTTCAGCAGTGACAAATTCATGAACAACTTTGACGAAAAGATCATGATCATTAGAAAGCAAATTACGGACTCCTCTTAAATCTGCGTACTCTTCCAAAGTTCAGTTGTCCTGAGTCTGCACAACACTGCCAGGACCTAGGATCAAGGGAGACACTCAAGTTTTTTAGTACTATATCTCTTGACACACTGATGAAAATAGTCATGGCCTCTAAACCTTCAAGCTGCATACTGGACCCTATTCCAACTACATTTAAGTCATTTAGCAGACGCTCTTATCCAGAGCGACTTACAAATTGGAAAGTTCATACATATTCACCCTGGTCCCCCCTGTGGGAATTGAACCCTGGTCCCCCCGTGGGAATTGAATCCACAACCCTGGCGTTGCAAGCGCCATGCTCTACCAACTGAGCCACACGGGACCACTACTGAAAGACCTGCCTCCTATGCTTGGCACTCCTATGTTGAACATAATAAATGTCTCTCTATCCACCGGATGTGTACCAAACTCACTAAAAGTGGCAGTAATAAAGCCTCTCTTGAAAAAGCCAAACCTTGACCCAGAAAATATAAAAACTATCGGCCTATATCGAATCTCCCATTCCCCTCAAAACATTTTTTAAAAACTGTTGCGCAGCAACTCACTGCCTTCCTGAGGACAAACAATGCATGCGAAACGCTTCAGTCTGGTTTGAGACCTCATCATAGCACTGAGACTGCACTTGTGAAGGTGGTAAATGCCTTTTTCATGGTGTCAGAACGAGGCTCTGCATCTGTCCTCGTGCTCCTAGACCTTAATGGTGCTTTCGATATCATCGATCACCACATTCTTTTGGAGAGATTGGAAACCCAAATTGGTCTACACGGACGAGTTCTGGCCTGGTTTTGATCTTATCTGTCGGAAAGATATCAGTTTGTCTCTGTAGATGGTTTGTCCTCTGACAAATCAACTGTAAATGTAGGTGTTCCTCAAGGCTATGTTTTAGGACCACTATTGTTTTCACTATATATTTTACCTCTTGGTGATGTCATTCGGAAACATAATGTTAACTTTCACTGATATGTTGATGACACACAGCTGTACATTTCCATGAAACATGGTGAAGCCCAAAATTGCCCTTCCTGGAAGCCTGTGTTTCAGACATAAGGAAGTGGATGGCGGCAAATGTTCTACTTTTAAACTTGGACAAAACAGAGATGCTAGTTCTAGGTTCCAAGAAACAAAGAAATCTTCTCTTGAATCTGACAATTAATATTGATGGTTGTACAGTTGTCTCAAATAAAACTGTGAAGGACCTTGGCATTACTCTGGACCCTGATCTCTCTTTTGACGAACATATCAAGTTTCAAGGACAGCTTTTTTTCCATCTACGTAACATTCCAAAAATCAGAAACCTTCTGTCCAAAAATTATGCATAAAAATGTATCAATGCTTTTGTCACTTTTAGGTTAATCTACTGCAATGCTCTACTTTCCGGCTACCCAGATAAAGCACGAAATAAACTTCAGTTAGTGCTAAACACGGCTGCTAAAATCTTGACTAGAACCAAAAAATGTGATCATATTACTCCAGTGCTAGCCTCTCTACACTGGCTTCCTGTTAAGCCTAGGGCTGATTTCAGGATTGTACTGCTAACCTAGAAAGCATTACATAGGCTTGCTCCTACCTATCTTTCCAATTTGGTCTTGCCATACATACCTACTACACATACGCTACGGTCACAAGACGCAGGCCTCCTTACTGTCACTAGAATTTCGAAGCAAACAGCTGGAGGCAGTGCTTTCTCCTATGGTGCTCCATTTTTATGGAATGGTCTGACTATCCATGTGAGAGACGCAGACTTGGTCTCGGTTCCTCTCTGGGTTTCTTCCTAAGTTCCAGCCTTTCCAGGGTGTTTTTCCTAGACACCGTGCTTCTACACCTGCAGTGCTTGCTGTTTGGGGTTTTAGGCTGGGTTTCTGTACAGCACTTTGTGACATCAGCTGATGTAAGAAGGGCTTTATAAATACATTTCATTGTTTGATTGAGGTGGCATTAGTTTCAAATACTTAAAACCTCAAGTCAACTATAAATTGTAAAAATTCATATACATCATTGATTTAATGGGAAAACTAAAATATTGTCCTCTGTACATTGTGTAATTTATTGACAGTCCCTTATTAGCCCCATAGAGAGATCCAACATTGAACCATCATTGCCACGGTCACACTCTGGCTGATGCTTATTCAACAAAGTTGGCTAGCTTGCTATCTACTTCCAGGCACATGAAAGAATTCAAAATTGTATATTTAAAAAAAGTGAGACATTAAAAGAAGAACACAATGGGTTTGCTTTTTATATAATTTTTCTAGTAGGAATTTAATCAAGAACAACATTGTTTACAAGTTTACACTTTCTTTTTCTTTATTCGATCTCATGGGTTTAAATAGGTTCACTTGGAGTAATTCAGTCCATGGAAACATTGTGCGGACATGAATATTCCGTTTGCATGGTGGTTTAGCGCTGTGACTTTCTGATCACTGCAGAGCCTCCTGCAGTTGGATGAAGTCTCACATTGACGCTGATCTAAGTTCAGTTTTATGTTTTCCACTTTGAATGATTAAGAGCAGCTTCTCCCCGGAGCAAGTGTCTCTCCTGTTGAGGTGATGGGACATGTGACAACTGTTCAAACGGTTAGTGCAATAATACATAAAGAAACAATGGAAATGTATAGCTTTCTCACACCGTTGACTAAAAATGCTCAGGACTTGGAATGGGGAATTATTATTCACATAGTCTTACTCTTTTTACAGAATCCTCACCTTACACAATATTTACAGCAAAATGGAACACACCCAAACAAAATAAGTAATAGCAGTCATGAAAATATGGCAAATTATGTATTAATGATGATTAAAAAAACGAATCTCATCATAATTTCAGTACATAACAACATTTACACACTGACTTAGAAATAGTTTTACAGTAGTCATTCAATAACTAACCAATCAAAAGGACAATCTTACAATCTTGGGGGCCATACTTGAACATAAGCAACCGTTTAAATTTAAACAGTTTCTCTGGTTTAAAATGCCTATCAGCGAATTAAAATCGTAGATTTACTTGCACGTGACATAACGCTAAAATGTAGCTTGTCCCAATAGATGACATGGCACATGTTAACCCTATGTTAACCTCACCAGTTGGCAGTGATTATACCCTGGAACAAATTTTTCATCTGCCTATCAAAGATCTTAGACCATATATCCACCAACTCAATGGCATTTCTTAAAATAGGTCAACCCTGCCACTAGAGGGATATTTGAAACCTTCAATTCAAGGTTTACTTTTACTACGTAACAAAATGTCATGTTGCCAGTATTGCATTGATGCATCCTTGACTAGGATACTAGCTACTACTAACATTTAAATGACTCTGTCAAATAAAATCTATCTATTTAAAAATGACTGAAGACAGAAGCAGATAATTTGGTTCCATTTCAACATATTTATTATTGAAACCAGAGTACTGTAACATATATAGATTAAAGCAAATAGCTTAGTACACACAAACTTTTCATATGTTCAAAGTGAAAGGCTAATGCACAGACTAAGTCAGGTGCTTCACAAATTCAGAAGCGCTGGACAGCAACATAATAAGCTAAAGCACTGATCATTGGGAATGAGATCAGAATGACTGCTAAGGCTTGATCCATTGGTTTAAATAGGTAGCCTAGCCTACACAACAAAAACAAATCAAAAGGCCTGATTAACGTGAAATCAATAACCCAGCTACATCTCGAGTCCCCGATGCCGACACATACAGAAATCAAAAGATGATTTAGTATTTCGTTTAGAAGCTCTGACAAAGGCCAAGAGGTCAAGAAACACTTTTCAGTGAGTAAACAGAACCACTTTGGGCAACAACTTTTTAATTTTTAATTTTATTTTTCAAAGCTGTATCCTACGATACAATACTCGTGATAATTTAAAGGAGAACTGAAACTACTTAGCCTACATTTGAACACCACCTCAGAAGCTTTGGGCATCTTCCCAATTAAGTCGTCTATTATTGGTTCTTGAAGGGAACTAGGGACTATCACTCGAAGCCCACCTCTTCCAATGCATTATGGAAAAGTGTGCATCGAATTCTACTACAGTCGATGAAAAGCCAAAATGAGTATATCATCCTGGAATTTAGAACATACAAAATTTTTGAAATCTCTCATATTAAACATTCTATTTTCACATACTGAGAATGTGTCATTCTTAACTGTGTTGTTTCCCGCTATTTGTTCATTTCGGTAGCGCATCCCCATATTGAATTGATCAGCTCTTGTCGAAGCTGGAATGAGTAAGACATCTGTGCATTTAAAGTAAACTAGATTTTTTAAATGACGCTTACTATTAAACATAATTTTTCCAAACACTCAAACGGCCTAATAAACTCAGCAAAAAAAGAAACGTCCTCTCACTATCAACTGCATTTATTTTCAGCAAAATTAACATGTGTAAATATTTGTATGAACATAACAAGATTCAACAACTGAGACATAAACTGAACAAGTTCCACAGACATGTAACTAACAAAAATTGAATAATGTGTCCCTGAACAAAGGGGGGTCAACATCAAAAGTAACAGTCAGTATCTGGTGTGGCCACCGGCTGCATTAAGTACTGCTGTGCATCTCTTCCTAATGGACTGCACCAGATTTGCCAGTTCTTGCTGTGAGATGTTACCCCACTCTTCCACCAAGGCACCTGCAAGTTCCCGGACATTTCTGGGGGGAATGGCCCTCACCCTCACCCTCTGATCCAACAGGTCCCAGACGTGCTCAATGGAATTGAGATACGGGCTCTTTGCTGGCCATGGCAGAACACTGACATTCCTGTCTTGCAGGAAATCACACACAGAATGAGCAGTATGGCTGGTGGCATTGTCATGCTGGAGGGTCATGTCAGGATGAGCCTGCAGGATGGGTAACACATGAGGGAAGAGGATGTCTATCCTGTAACGCACAGCATTGAGATTGCCTGCAATGACAGCAAGCTCAGTCCGATGATGCTGTGACACACCGCCCCAGACCATGACAGACCCTCCACCTCCAAATCGCCGGACCCTCCACCTCCCGCTCCAGAGTACAGGCTTCGGTGTAACGCTCATTCCTTCGACGCTACACAAATCCGACCATCACCCCTGGTGAGACAAAACCGCGACTCGTCAGTGAAGAGCACTTTTTGCCAGTCCTGTCTGGTCCAGCGATGGTGGGTTTGTGCCATTGCCAGTGATGTCTCTTGAGGCCTACAAGCCCTCAGTCCAGCCTCTCTCAGCCTATTGCAGACAGTCTGAGCACTGATGGAGGAATTGTGCGTTCCTGGTGTAACTCGGGGAGTTGTTATTGCCATCCTGTACCTGTCCTGCAGGTATGATGTTCAGATGTACCGATCCTGTGCAGGTGTTGTTACACATGGTCTGCCACTGCGAGGATGATCAGCTGTCCGTCCTTTCTCCCTGTTGCGCTGTCTTAGGCGTCTCACAGTACGGACATTGCAATTTATTGCCCTGGCCACATCTGCAGTCCTCGTGCCTTCTTGCAGCATGCCTAAGGCACGTTCACACAGATGAGCAGGGACCCTGGGCATCATTATCTTGGTGTTTTTCAGAGTCAGTAGAAAGGCCTCTTTAGTGTCCTACGTTTTCATAACTGTGACCTTAATTGCCTACCGTCTGTAAGCTGTTAGTGTCTTAATGACCGTTCCACAGGTGCATGTTCATTAATTGTTTATGGTTCATTGAACAAGCATGGGAAACAGTGATTAACTCCCTTTACAATGAAGATCTGTGATGTTATTTGGATTTTTACAAATTATCTTTGGAAGACAGGGTTCTGATTTATTTTTTTGCTGAGTTTATTTAGGACACAAGTGTGTTTGTGTGCAAGGCTGAAAGAGGTAGCTCTTTAATAAAGTAGTTTTAATCTTAATTTTCAAGCTGTTGGCTACAGCTCTTTTCAACATTCATTGGGTGGGGGGGAAACTCATGTGAGATTTGAACCCTTGCCACAATCTGCAACAATTACATAGACTAGGCACTTTACACAGAGAGCAATTTGACCAGTCACTCAAATACACATGATAGTTGCTTTATGATGCTGTTGAACTGAGGTACGTTAAGGACGCTTCTATGAAGTGTTGGAACACGTCCAACTATGTCAATGATTTTAATTGGCTGATTGTTCCAAGATATAATCACGGCCACCTGGTGAGGTTAGCATAAGGCTAACGTGTGCCATCTTATGATGGGACCAGCTACAATTTAGCAATCTGTCACGTGAAAGTAAAACGATTGACATTTTTAGCCGGAGAAACTTTAAAATTTTAAATGGTTGCTTATGTTCGTAAGTATTGCCCCTTGGTTTTGAGTGGCAATTTGTTATTATTATTTATTTATTTTACAAATGTTCACTTTCCAAGTTTCCACATTTCTTTGTGTATTCCTTTCGCAGATTACATTTTCATTTGTACCAGAGGCTAGGACTGGTCTGATTGGGATTGTGAGGTGGTTTATAATATTCACAAAGCTTTCTATCACAAACAAGACACCCAGTGCAAATTAAGACCAACAACAACATTTTAAAAAACATAGAAATCGTGGTTGATACAAAGGGTACCATTTTGCAAACGTCAAACAACGATCAAGTTAGTGTCAAAGTGTGACTGTGACATTGTCATCAAATGTATTTCAAAACCCTTGTTCTGCGACATTTGTGGTGATAGTTCGTTCATCACGCAGATGCAATGGCGCACACAGTATCTGTGAGGCGGGCGCCATTTTGACAATAGCGCAGTTTTTTTTTACTCTGCTAAAATGTCACCCAGAAATGCGCATCTCGTTATAGCGCAAATACAAGCAGAAGTCCACATCCATGACAAATATAGCTTCACGTGTACTCCTTGTAGAACCTAAAAGACATCAGGGAGATCAGTGCCGAAATGAAATGCTATAGATTGAATCTCTAGGATAAGACAACACATTCATTGCGTCACTATACAGCAGGGCTGACCTCAGATCAGGTGGGACAAACACATTGTGTGCTCGATCAGGGTCAGTATTTCACACTAACACATGATGATGACAATAATGATATTGGATAGCAACTTTTATGGCTCTTTTCAAAGAGCTCAAAAAGCTTTCTATTATGAAGATGGAAAATGGGAGAGAAAGGGACCGAGAATGGGCAGAGGTATGAAAATTGTGGTTGTGAAGAAGAGAGGACAGAGTGACCGTGTTGGAGGGTAGGTAAGAAAGAGAAAGACGGGGGGGGGGGTGAGACACTGTTACAAAGGGTGAATAGTAGGGATGGGGGAAAACATCAATACGGTAGAGCAAGGCTATCCAACCTCATTCCTGGAGAGCTACCCTCCTGTAGGTTTTCGCTCCAATGCTAGTTGTAACTAACCTTCTTCAGTTTATCAACCAGCAAATTATTAGAATTAGGTGTGCTAGATTAGGTTTGGAGTGAAAACCTATAGGATGGCAGCTCTCCACGAACAGGGTTGGAGAGCCCTGCAGTACAGTATTGCAGTATTACTTTTGGCGATATTATATAGTTTTTATGTATTGATTCTCTTGCTAGGTAGGTAATGTTAGCTAGCAATAGTCGGGTGTACCTGCCACAAAACTCTGGTATTTCTCATTTCTTTTTAAACGGTGATCCAAAATGATTTCAGCGCTTTTGTTTCCATGACTGATCAAAACTTGTTTTCTCATGGCTCTTTCTTGTCCCTCTGCAAAAGCCAACGTTAGCAATAAGCCTATGTTTGCAATAAAATCACAGTATCAAATTGCAATACATACAGAATCGTGATACATCGTGAAAAACATATGGAATCACAATGCATATCGAATTGGCACCTAAGCATCATGATAATATCGTATTGTGAGGTTTCTGGCAATTCACAGCCCTAGTGAATAAATAGAAAGAGAGAGGGAGGGGGGATGAGAAGAGAGAGAGAGCTGCTGACTAGCACATCTTCTGTGCTACTTGCTCATCAAGCACGCTTGAAAATTGCTACTCCCTGATCCGAGATGGCTACAAGGCCCTCCCCAACCCTCCCTTTGGCAAAGGAGATCACGCCTCTATTTTGCTCCTCCCCTCCTATAGGCAGAAACTTAAACTGTAACAACTGTTCAACATTGGTCTGACCAATCAGAATCTATGCTTCAGTATTGTTTTGATCAATCAGACTGGGAAATGTTCCTGCTTCGAGAATAGTAAAATTGTATACACTAACTTAGTGACTGAGTTCTCCAGGAAGTGCATAGAGGATGTTGTTCCCACTATTAGAACTTATCCAAACCAAAATACGTGGATAGATGGCAGCCTTCAGGGAAAACTGATAATGCGATCCATCGCATTTAAGGTGACTGGGAACATGGACATGTACAAACAAACCAGCTATGCCCTCTGTAAGGTTATCAAATAGGCAAAACGTCAGTACAGGTACAAAGTGGAGTCGCAATTCAACGGCTCAGACATGAGACATATGTGAGAGGGATTCCAGACAATCACGGGTTACAAAGGGAAAGCCAACACACGTTGCGAACACAGACGCCTCGCCCACGGACAAGCTAAACACCTTCTTTGCACGCTTCGAGGAAAACACGAGGACTGTGAGTTCTTGTTCTTTGTGGCCGACATGAGTAAGACATTTAAGTGCGTTAACCCTCGCAAGGCTACTCAGGAGACTGGAGAAATTAGGCTTGGCCCCTAATATCCTAACAAACTTCTACAGATGCACAATTAAGAACATCCTGTCGGGCTGTCGTACCACCTGGTATGGCAGTTGCACCGTCCGCAATCGCAGGTCTCTCCAGAGAGAGTGCGTTCAGCCCAGCGCATCACTAGGGGTACACTGCCTGCCCTCCGCGACATCTACAGGACACGGTGGCACAGGAAGGCCAATATAATCATCAAGGACTTCAGCCACCCGAGCCACGGCCTGTTCACCCCGCTACCATCTAGAAGGTGGAGACAGTACAGGTGCATCAAAGCTGGGACTGAGAGACTGAAAAACAGCTTCTATCTCCAGGCCATCAGACTGTTAAATAGTCACCACAAGCCGCCCAGTACTCTGCCCTGAACCTTAGTCACTGTTACGAGCCGGCTACCACCCGGTACTCTACCCTGCAACTTAGATATTGCTGCCCTATGTACATAGTCATTGAACACTGGTCAATTGAACAATGTTTACAAACCATTTTGTCCACGTCATACCAGTACCAGTGAAAGGTTTGGACACACCTACTCAAAGGCTTTATCTTTATTTTTATGTTTTTCCACATTGTAGAATAATAGTGAAGACATCAAAACTATGAAATAACACATGGAACCAATAAAGTGTGAAACATATCAGAGATTTGAGATTCTTCAAAGTAGACACCCTTTGCCTTGATGACAGCTTTGCACATTCTTAGCATTCTCTCAACCAGCTTCATGAGGAATGCTTTTTCAACAGCCTTGAAGAAGTTCTCACATATGCTGACCACTTATTGGCTGCTTTTCCATCACTCTGCAGTCCAACTCATCCCAAACCATCTCAATTGGGTTGAGGTCGGGTGATTGTGGAAGCCAGGTCATCTGATGCAGCACTCCATCACTCTCCTTTTTGGTCAAATAGCCCTTACACAGTCTGGAGGTGTGTTGGGTCATTGACCTGTTGAAAAACAAATGATAGTCTCACTAAGCGCAAAACAGATGGGATGGCGTTTAGCTGCAGAATGCTGTGGTAGCCGTGCTGGTTAAGTGTGCCTTGAATTCTAAATAAATCACAGACTGAGTCACCAGCAAAGCACCCCCACACCATCACACCTCCTCCTCCGTGCTTGACTGTGGGAACCAAATGTGCGGAGATCATCCGTTCATCTACTCTGCGGCTCACAAAGACACAGCGGTTGGAACCAAAAATCTCAAATTTGGACTCATCATACCAAAGGACAGATTTCCACAGGTCTAATGTCCATTGCTCATGTTTCTTGGCCCAAGCAAGGCTCTTCTTCTTATTGGTGTCCTTTTAGTAGTGGTTTCTTTGCATCAATTCAACCATGAAGGCCTGATTAACACATTCTCCTCTGAACAGTTGATGTTGAGATGTGTATATTACTTCAACTCTGTGAAGCATTTATTTGGGCTGCAATTTCTGAGGCTGGTAACTCTAATGAATTTTTTCTCTGCAGCAGAAGTAGCTCTGGATCTTCCTTTCTTGTGGCGGTCCTCATGAGAGCCAGATTCGTCATATTGCATATAGCTTGATCTTTCACCAAATAGGGCTATCTTCTGTATACCCCCCTACCTTGTCACAACTCAACTGATTGGCTCAAACAAGGCACATATGTTAATTGAAATGCATTCCAGGTGACTACCTCATGAAGCTGGTTGAGAGAATTGCAAGAGTGTGCAAAGCTGTCATCAAGCTAAATGTTGACTACTTTGAAGAATCTCAAGAATTAAATCTATTTTTTGGTTTAACACTTTTTTGGTTACTACTATATGTTATTTTGTAGTTTGATGTCCTCACTATTATTCTACAATGTAGAAAATAGTAAAAATAAAGAAAAAACTTTGAATGAGTAGGTGTGTCCGAACTTTTGACTGGTACTGTACATTTATATACTGCATTATAGACAAGGCTCATCCTCTATAACTACTTCTGTACACATCTTTTCTATTAATATACTGTCCATACTGTCTATACACAACACACTGCAACCTTAAAAGGTCCTCGATGATTTCACCATTGCCCTTGATTCTAAGCAATGTTGTCCTGCTATTGTTATTGACTTTACCAAAGCTTTTGATATGGTAGACCTGGTATTCCCAAACTGGGGTTTGCCCAATACCATCGGGGGTACGGCAAATAAAAATGTGATTCACATTTTATATATTTTTTTATATTTTGGGTGGTTTTTGACTTTTTTTCTTCACATTTTCAAACAGTCCATTTATATTTTCCAACAGAGCTATACATTTGAGTTAGTTTTTTTTCTCTCGCCTGAGTAGCCTCATTTCACTGCCAAAACCATTAAACCATCTAGTGCTCAGCAAAATAACAACACAATGTCAAATACAGGTAGCCTAGTCAAATAATTAACATGCAATCACATTAACCATTACTCACTCGCGGGAATTCAACTAATGGTCCGTATGTAGCCAAACGTAGCTGCTGCTCATGTTGGTATCTGTACTGATGGTGCAAAAGCCATGACAGGGAGACATAATGGAGTGGTAACGCGCATGCAAGCAGTTGCTCCCGACGCCACTTGGGTACACTACAGCATCTACCGAGAGGCTCTTGCTGCCAAGGGACTGCCTGACAGCTTGAAAGACGTTTTGGACACTACAGTGAAATTGGTTGAGTTTGTTAAAGCAAGGCCCCTGAACTCTCGTGTATTTTCGGCACTATGCAATGACATGGGCAGTGACCATGTAAGGCTTTTACAACATACAGAAGTGCGCTGGTTATCAAGGGGCAAAGTATTGAAATGTTTTTTTTTTAATTGAGAGACGAGCTCAAAGTTCTTTACTGACCATAATATTTACTTGTCTGACCGCTTGCATGATGACGAGTTTCTCACACGACTGGCCGATCTGGGTGATGTTTTTTCTCACCTGAATGATCTGAATCTAGGATTTCAGGGACTCTCCACAACTATATTCAATATACGGGACAAAATTGAGACTATGATTAAGAAGTTAAAGCTCTTCTCTGTCTGCATAAACAAGGAAAACACACATCATTGTATGATTTTTTGTGTGCAAATGAACTCGAGCTTACGGCCTATGTCAAATGTGATATAGCGAAGCACCTGAGTGAGTTGGATGCACAATTACCTTCCCAAAATACATTTTTTTATTTAACTAGGCAAGTCAGTTAAGAACAAATTCTTATTTACAATGACAGCCTACTGGGGAACAGTGGGTTAACTGCCTTGTTCAGGAAAGAACAACATATCTTTTACCTTGTCAGCTTTCGGTTACTGGCCCAACGCTGTAACCACTTGGCTACCTGCTCCCCGGATGACACAAACAACTGGATTTGTTATCCCTTTCATACCCTGCCTCCAGTCCAGTTACCGATATCTCAACAAGAGAGCCTCATTGAAATTGCAACAAACGGATCTGTGAAAATTTAATTTAATCAGAAGCCACTGCCAACTGCGGTAGATCATTCCATTCTTGTGGGCCGGCTAAGGAGTATTTGTGTCTCTGAGGGACATTGACCTGGTTTTGCTAACTATCTCTCTCAAAGAGTGCAGTGTATAAAGTCAGAACATCTGCTGTCTCAGCCATTGCCGGTCACCAAAGTAGTACCCCAAGGCTCGATCCTAGGCCCCAAGCTCTTCTCAATTTACATCAACAACATAGCTCAGGCATTAGGAAGCGCCCTCATCCATTTATATGCAGATAATACAGTCTTGTACTCAGTCGGCCCCTCCATGGATGTTGTGTTAAACGCTCTACAACAAAGCTTTCTTAGTGTCTAACAAGCTTTCTCTGCCCTTAACCTTGTTCTGATCACCTCCAAAATAAAGGTCATGTGGGATGGTAAGAAGAATGCCTCTCCCCCCACAGGTGTGGTTACTACCTCTGAGGGTTTAGAGCTTGAGGTAGTCACCTCATACAAGTACTTGAGAGTCTGGCTAGACGGTGCACTGTCCTTCTCTCAACACATATCAAAGCTGCAGGCTAATGTTACATCTAGACGTAGTTTGCTCCATTGTAAATGCTCCTCTTTCACCACAGCTGCCAAACTAACCCTGATTCAGATGACTATCCAACCCATGCAAGATTACGGAAAACGTAATTTATAGATCGGCAGGTAAGGGTGCTCTCGAGCGGCTAGATTTTCTTTACCATTCGGCCATCAGATTTGCCACCAATGCTCCTTATAGGACACATCACTGCACTCTATACTCCTCTGTAAACTGGTCATCTCTGTATACCTGTCACAAGACCCACTGGTTGATGCATATTTATAAAACCCTCTAAGGCCTCACTCCCCTCCTACTCATCCTCCACATACAACACCCGTTCTGCCAGTCACATTCTGTTAAAGGTCCCCAAAGCACATCCCCGGGTCACTCCTCTTTTCAGTTCGCTGCAGCTAGCGACTGGAACGAGCTGCAACAAACACTCAAACTGGACAGTTTTATCTCCATGTCTTCATTCAAAGACTCAATCATGGACACTCTTACTGACAGTTGTGGCTACTTCGTATGATGTGCTGTTGTCTCTACCTTCTTGCCCTTTGTACTGTTGTCTGTGCCCAATGATGTTTGTACAAGCTTTTGTGCTGCTACCATGTTGTTGTCATGTTGTGTTAAGAACAAGTTCTTATTTACAATGATGGCCTACCAAAAGGCAAAAGCATGCATGGACGGGGGCTGGGACTAAAAATGTAAATAAAATAAAAATATAGGACAAAACACACATCACCACAAGAGAGACACCACAACACTACATAAAGAGAGACCTAAGACAACAACATAGCATGGCAGCAACACATGATAATACGCTATGGTAGCATGGTAACTGACTTGCCTAGTTAAATAAAAATGAAATAACATAAAAAACATTTATTTTCCAGACTCTGACATTGCACGTTCGGATATTTCTTAATTTCTTAATTTTAATATTGGGGGTTTTGTCTGTGTTATCATGTATTGTGAGTTATTACTGCACTGTTGGAGCTAGAAACATAAGCGTTTCACTGTACCTGCGATAACATCTGCCAAATATGTGTATGCGACCACTAACATTTTATTTAAGAGAATCTTTGGGGGGGGGGGGGGGGGGGGGGGGATTGTGCTGGTAGCCGCTAGATGCAGCTGTAATAAACAGAGAAGTTTATGTTTTCTTCCTACGATTGCTATGACCCCCATCAAACATACGATTCTCAGGACCACTCGTGTGTCTTCTGTTTCCCTCCACAATTCCCATGTCACACAGGACTCATTAGGACAGATTGGACAGGACCAGGCAGAAAAAAATCAGACTGGGGGAAAAAGAACATTAACAATGTTTTCTACACAGAAGATCGTACAAAAATGATGGCCTGATGATCTTCTGAACTTCCCAACACATATCAGATGCATTTCAGTCACTTCAAACCATTCTTCCCTCACATTGAAATACTTTCTGTCAGACTGATTTCTAATAGACTGTCATAGCGACAATTAAAAAACACTGTCCCTTGATAACATAACTTTCTTACATTGTGGGGTTGCAATTTATTTTAAATCAAAATGGGGTTGTGGGCCAAAAAGTTTGGGGCCCCTGATATACCCACACGCACGCACACAAACATACAGAACACACTGATAAGGGTGCAAGTAGGGGGTGTGTGAGGAAACGGTTATAGGTGGGTTGGTCTCCTCTTGTAGTTGTGTAGCAGACAGACACACCATCTCTCAATTTGTCAGCGATACAGTGTTGCTTGAAGAACCAGCCACTGCCCTAACCCAGGCAGAGTGTGTGCGTGCGTATGTGCGTGTTTGTGAGCATGTGTGGTAAAAGGGTCCAAAGGTAGGGTCTTCAAACAGTGTGGCCAGTCTAGGATCTGAAGAAAGGAGCTATTGGAGAGGAGGAGAAGAGTACGGCTACCGAAAGAGGAGGGTTTAGTTGTTCTGAAGACAATCCAGCTCCACCGAGCAGCACACACTTCCATTCTGACCACGGCGGCGATAAAAAAGGGGAATATTAAGAAGAAAAAGAGAAACAGGTAGTTAGTTCCATTCTTTTTCTGCATGCTTGCGTATGCTACCATGTGAGAGTGATGCAAGGTGAGGTCAGGGCCGGGATTCAACCAACGTTAAAAGGGCACTTACACTATAGAATGTGCAGCAGTTACCATGAATGGTGCATTATCGGCTGTATAGTATGCTGCCCTATAATGTGCCTTGCATTAAATCCCGGGCCTAGGTTAGGGTTGCATGCTTTGTTCTTGCAGGTGACACAGCTGTGTGTGTTTGTGTTCCTGTAAATACTGCACTTGCAGGAGGTGCAGGAAAAGCTTGCCATTCACTGTGTGTGTGTGTGTGTATGAACGTATGTATGTGTTTTTGCGTGCTCCTGTGTGTGTATGTGTGTCAGGTAAGAGGTGAGTTGTTGTTGTTGTCACCTTGCATTTGCAGGTGGTGCAGGGTGACCCTGGCATGGGCCACGTGGCACTGCTGAGGCGGGTGATCCCAGCGGGGTCCTGGCAGGTCTGCATGATGTCGTAGGCAATATTGTCTGCCAGACAGGGGTCAGTGACGCAGTGCGGGCAACATTCGCCCTCCGCCAAGGCAGAGTACTTGCACGCCAACACTGGACACGCCAGGGGCCAGCAGTCCACCTCTCCCTCCTAGACAGACAGAGACAGAGAGACAGAGAGACAGAGAGAGAGATTGGAGGAGGATGGAAGAAAAACAAGGGACAATTGTTTGGAACAGTCCTGACTACTATGGGGTATTGTAAGACCATATTGGAAGGATAAAGCTAGGAATACAGAGACAAGTGTCTAAGCAGCTCTCTGATGTGAATCACCTGATGGCTGACATAGTGGGATCAGTACTATGGCTTTGATCACCGACATATACCTAAGCAATAAGGCCCAAGGGGGTGTGGTATATGTCCAATATACCATGACTAAGGGCTGTTCTTAAGCACGACGCAACGCGGAGTGCCTGGACGCAGCCCTTAGCCATGGTATATTGGCCATATAGAACAAACTTCTGAGGTACCTTATTGCTATTATAAACTGGTTACCAATGTAATTAGAGCAGAAAAAAATAAATGTTTTGTCATACCCGTGGTATATGATCTCATATACCACGGGTGTCAGCCAATCAGCATTCAGGGCTCGAATCACCCAGTTTATAATATCCGTTTAATATCACAGGATCACACTGTAGATTCTCTGTCTCTCTTGTTGTGAGTCACTTGAAGGTTTGGCCATAGGCCACAGTAGTGATAGCTGTGTCTAAGGCCTTAGAATGTCTTTCTTCCTTTCCGATGACACTTCAAGGCTGGCTGGGCAAATTAGAATGGTTGTTGGTGCCATGCTGATTCTGGGCTCTGTGTTTCCACGGCAGCATCGCTTAGCTAATTGCACAGCTGTCAGAGCCTAATTATCAGGTCCAGCAGAGTAAAAACGCAGGTGCACTCGCGCACACACACACACACACACACACACACACAAAGGCTAGGCCACCAAAAAATATAATTCTATTTCATATCAAGACGGTAACATCTGCTTTTTCTTCGGTTATCAGGCTTCTTCACAGCCTATCTCATTAGCATGCAAGGATCTGCTTTGTTTCCTGGTAGCCATAATAATTAGCTGGGTGCTGCTCGTGAAAGACACGCAATCAAGATCAGAGGAGACAGGGTGTATTAGCTGATTTATAAAACGACGCAAGTTTCAAGACTTTGTGCTTTTCAGCTAAAATGATTGTACAGAATTCTTGCCACCACCTAAATGTTGAATATTTTGGGGCATACAATCATTGCAGCTCTGCAGATTTTGTTGTGAGGATACAGAATCACTAGACCATTTGTTTTGGTATTGCCCTCAGGTAGCCTGTTTCTGGTCTCAGGTTCAGGAATGGCTGAAAAAGCATAACATTAATCTAAAATTTGCTCCTAGAAATAGCATTAGTGGGAGATCTGGAGAGACCTGGTCAGTCAATTACTAACATACTAATATTCTTAATAAAAATATTTATCTTCAACTCACAATCTGTGGATTCTACTCAAATCAAATCAAATCTTATAAGTCACATGCGCCTAATACAACAAACCTTACAGTGAAATGCTTACTTACGAGCTTACTTATTCGATTAGATGGATAAATTGCATGGTAAACATCACAGCATAGTTGAAAGACATATGGTGTGTAGAAATCTGAAGAGGGTGATCAGTAGAGATAGGTGGGAGGGGCTGAGGGAAGCTGAGGGTTGGGATGTGGAATTGGAGACACGTGGGAGTGGAGTTGTTGGGCTGGAATAGAATGACGGTCAAAGAAAAAATAAGTCAAAATAAAACAAAACAAAAAGTACGTTTGAATGACTGAGGGGCAGCGTTGTTACATCTAATGCCTGTTTGCCTGAGGCTGATGCCGCGCAGGTGTTTGTACACATGCGTATACACACACTCTCATTCAAACGCACACATGTGCACATACACGGACACACACACACACACATGTAAATAGTGTCATACATGCACTCAAATATATTCAGTTGGCCTTGCTGTTATGATTTTTGTTGTCCTCGATGTCTTTAGGTTTTTGCATGGTTGTTTTCTGGTTTCCTTTGTCTTTCTCTTTTGTTTATTTTGTTGGTTGCATTGGGGACGGGGCCTGGGAGGGGACGGGGGGGGGGTCGGGGTTCTTGGGGGTGGGAAATTGAATTCTTTTATGACCATTCATTTTTGGGGGGGGATTGGGGCCGGTGGGGGGTCTCGGATGGTTGAGGGGCAGCTCTCGGGGAACTGTGGGGGGGGCCTTGGAGGGCTGGTAGCCTGGCGGTTGGGAGCTTGGGAGATTGGGCCGGTGGCTGATAGTTTGCTGGTTTTTGACCTTGTGGAAGATCTGTCTAAGTATCCTTGAGCAGGGCGTTGACCCTGGTAGCTTCTGTGGGTCGCTCTGGATGGGAGTCTGTTAGATGACTTAATGTAATGTAAATGTTGAGCGTCTTCACTGCAAGTAGATTGTATGTTTTAATATGGGGGAAAAAAGATCAGAGGAGACATACACATCCTCTTCATCCATGTTGCACAAGTGTAAAACGTGCGTGTGTGAACAAGAGAGTGTTTGTGTACAACAAAGTACACAAGAAGCGTGTGTGTGTGTGTGTGTGTCTGTGTCTGTGTGTCTGTGTGTCTGTGTGTGTGTGTGTGTGTGTGTGTGTATACCAGGCAGCGGCACTGCTGGCAGCTGTAGATCCAGGAGTCTCTGCTGTTGTACAGTGTGTGTCCACTCTGGTGCAGACATTGGCTGGACTTTCTGGAGTCACACTCAGGACAGCAGAACAGGTCTGCCTCGGGGTCCACACAGTCACACTCTGTCCTCCTGCAGAAGGTGCGCCCGTCCTGGGGACAAAGTAAATGCATGGGAATACAAAGGAATGTCAAGGCCATGGCCTGGGTCGGTCCAGCAGTCTATGCCGATGACTTTGGATCACGTACTATGTACGCTGTGAGAATGGGCGCCCGTCCTGGGGACAAAGTAAATGCCCCCCCCCCCTCAAAAAAAATCGAAATAGTTCTATAAGCAAATAATCCTCATTCCCAGCAGGTCTGGAACGTTGAGGCCTTTCTTCCAAATGTCTAATGAACTACTATAAATCAGGCCAGTTACATCCATCCACCCACAAAGTTTGTAAGACTGCAGTTACGTTGTACAAATCGTAATCTTGGCCGGTTTTGCTTGTCAATACTTTTACAGTTTGATTACTGACATTTTCATATTCTTCTAGTGATTGCTTAAATGCCCATGCAAACACATAGACACACAGACATGCACACACATCGGTATGCCTCCTACCCTACCTAACTGCCTACAGTCTTATTTAAACCGTTACACTCACTCCTCCTACAGAAGGCATAAGCATTATAGAGGAAAATACACTTCATTGAGCGAGGCCATTTCCAACAATACTGATGACAATTTGTCATTGACGTTTTAAGAGGAGTGTTTTTAGGAGGTTAGGGTTTTGCTTTGGATATCTGATGACGGCCATGGGTGCAACTCTTTCTACAGAGATTCCAGGCTCTTTATCAGTGCAAACTTCATGATCCATTTTACTGGCCATACTGAGCCTTTGCCAGCTTGGTAATGAGCTCAACAACCCTATATAATTTTAAAAGGCAAATCAGTTAAGAACAAATACTTATTTACAATGACGGCCTACCACAGCCAAACCCAGACGACACTGGGCCAATTGTGCACCGCCCTATGGGACTCCCAATCCCTGCCGGATGTGCTACAGCCAGGATTTGAACCAGGGACTGTACTGACACCTAGACTGCTGCGCCACTCAGGATCCCTCCTGAATAGGCTGTTGCAAAATGTATAAATCTACTTGCATAATGAGTAGCCAATATTTTAATCGGCACGTATTGTCTCGCTACAGTAGCTAGTAACTCTCATGGTGCTAATATCCAAGAGCTTTATTAGCGTTAGCCTTTTAATGTTATGGCTACGGATATGAGTAGCACCGCTAATTTTACTTGGGTGGCTGACTAATGCCATGCAATATCATTCCCATTGTGTGCATTGTAACAATGTTTTGGAATAGCCTTGAAATTAGGCATTTTACAGCAAATGCTGTATTGTTTTATTTACCAAATAAATGCCAAGTTGGTAATGTTAAAACTGCATAGCTTTCAATAATACAAACAACCTCTAATTCAATACAGAATAATACATTTTGGGGCAACCACCCTAAAAATCTGCCTTTCTAGGAGTTGAAATAGTCCTAGACTTTATCTGAGAAACCGCTTAAGGTTGACTGGAATACCTCTGTATGTAGCCCTAAGGTTATATTGCATAATCTTAATCTATTGCATAATCTATATTGCATAATCCAATGCAAGGTTTACATGCTCATGCCGATAGCGATTGACAGCTAGGCTGCAAAAATGTTTACCTTTTTCCCCAAAGAGATTCATGACAATGTAAAATTGTAAACAATGGAAGGTACAAATATATACTTTGATTAGCCAGTGGTAGGCCTATACTTAATACTAAAGCCTGGCAAGTGTCATGAAAAGTCTATAATTAGCATTAGCTTGCACTATTCTGATAACAACTCCCTAGTTCATGTTTACTTGATTAGTTACCCAGTGAGCAAAATTTATCTTGCAAAGACATCTAAAATACATATTTTCCAGATGTTGAAAACAGGTACATTTTTGTTTCTTAAATGTAAGTTGAAAATATATATTTATTTTTTAAAAATCTCTCAAATTGTAATTCCGATTGATATAAAATAGGGCTAGCTTTGTACAATATTTATTATTGCTCCCAACTGTCACATGCACTTAAGTTTGCTTTTTCAAAAGCTTTAGAACTGGTAGTAATCATATTCAATGGTTTTGGACCAACAGAAAAAATGACAGTAACAGTTACAGAAGTGTGTGATATGTGGTTTATCTACCTTAGTTGAATGCACTGACTGTAAGTTGCTCTGGATAAGAGCGTCTGCAGAAAGGCCAAACTGTAAATGTAGAAGTCAACACTTGCAAAGCACACTGGTTATTATTCTAATGAGTTGGTAAAGCTCTTAGTTCTGGTACCGATCCTCATTCTTTCTTCTCTTAACACGTAGAATTTACCCAGAATTGAGCATCTGACCAATTTTACCAGACTTCGGTTCTGGTTTAACCAAGGTTACGTATCAGCTATATAGAAATCTGGTACCTGATGGCACAGTTGATGACATGGCACAAAACCATTGGTTGATGAATGCAACCTCTGAGCAGGGGGACACGACCCACATGTGGTCGGTCCAGACCAAGTCTGAACTAATCATAGACGTCTATGTTTCGCAAGTTTGTACGTCTATGTTTGGGCCAAATAAATCAGTCTGTGGACGTTGAAATCAAAGCCGGTCCGGACCAAATCTAAACCAAACATAGACGCCTATGATTGGTTCAGATTCGGTCCGGTCCGGACGTCTGTGGACATTTTAAATCAAGGCCAGGGCGGACAGACCAAATTTCAGACAAAAATTAACATTCACGGACGTCCGTGTCGGACTGTGCTCACTGGGTAGTTAGCATATCAGTAGCATATCAGTTGCATGTCACAGGCTGAAGTGAGATCTTTGTGTTGGATACCATTTTCAGATCAGGTGTTGGAGCCTTATAGAGAAAGCCAGGCTGTGAGAGCCACTACACAAATCAGGTGTTGAAGTCGTGCAGAGAGCTGGGCTTTGGCTACTGGACCTACTGCAGAGGCACAGAACCGGACAAAAGCTGCAGCACAGATACCTGAGGCTAAACAGAGACAGCAGCCGAGGTACATAGACCTCACTCACAGTCCTCCCTTCCTCCCTCTCTTTTCCTCTCTCTGTTGCCTGTACTTTATGTCTCGAGTTATATAACGTCAATTATTATTATTATGTCAAACGGTGTACTCCTCCTCTCTCTCCGTTCTCCTGTGTCTCTCTTCGCATCTTTCAGTGTTGCGCCATCTTCTTCTCCCTCTGTATTTCTCGGTGTCATACAACTTCTCCCCCCCTCCCTCTATCTCATGCTCAGTTGTAGCTCTATCTCACTGCCACTCCTACTCCTTGCTCTCGCCATAGCAGTAGCAGAAGGATGAATCCTTCAGTCACAATACTGCAGGTGTTTTTGATCTGAGCTGTGACATCCTCATCAACGATCGGATAGTGCATCTCAGGCCGGGATTCAATCTAAGGCTTGTTATGGAACTGCGCACTGGACAGCTGACAATTTGACTTTTAAAAAGGAATTTACACTTGAGCCGACAGGCGCAGCGTTTACCATGTCAAGCAGAGAGCAGCACACTAGAGGTCTTCACGGGTCCAAAAAGTTGTACCCGTTTCAAAATGGACCTGGGGCTTTCCCACCTGAACCCGATATGCATAAATACATTCTTAATGTAGGAGGGAGAGAGGAGGGAGGAGGAGGAGGAGGGAGAGAAAGATGAGACAGCAACCAACCAACAAGCCAACTTGCGCTATAGTAGACTAATAGCTGCCATAACTAGGTTATTTATCATCCAATCTTATTATGTAGTACCCATCTTCACTGCATCAAACTGGGAGAAGATAGTTAAGTAGGGGGGAGGGAAGGGGATGTTCTACTAAGCTATATGGCATTTTTTAAGAAACTCATACCAGGGATCGTTTCGCTAATGAAAAAAAATATATAGTTATTATTTGCTGAAGAAAAACTAAATTGGGCCAAACTGCTATTAGCCCATGCAAATGCATTGAATAACCGATTCATTACCTGGAACAACAGACAGTCCCAAACAAATATCAAAAGTAAGTTTGTGCTGAAGTGTCTCTCCTATCTCTGAGAGATATAAGAAAGAAAACATTATTATTTGTTCTTCATGTATTTAAGCCCATATTTTGGCATTAAACAGTCTCCATATATACAATACTTCCATTCATTTTTTAAACCGATACTGGGCGACCTTCAATGAGTCTTGTGAGGTCAGTGGGCGTCCTAGTGCAAAAGATGTACATGTTTGTGAGAGCCTCACCTTTGCCCAGAGGGGTAATGGTAGTGTGTAGCTGAAACGGTTTCGGACACTACAGACAGAAGTTAGCAGATTAGCTGTACCGACTTCACATGAGTCTCCTGACACTTGTGGTAGTAAAGCAAAACTGAGAACGCCATAATAGTTTGTTGGCCATTTGGATGACACAGACAATTTTATTGAGAAGACCGATTTTCGGGATGTCTCAGCATCTAACAAACGTCACTCTCGCTCTGTCACCTTTCAACAAAAATGTGGAAGTGCGGCAGATGCGGTGGATTGAGACGAATCCAATACAAAAAAACGTATCTCTAGCTTAAGCTGACAGATTTTTATGGGGATTTCGTATTATGCTAATTCGATTTCCATGCGAGTGCAGACATCGACCGTCGCTAGTTAACGTTTGCTAGCTAGGCTAATTGAGCAGTCCTGATTTTGCCACTCTTTTTTAGATTTTGTCTAGTCTTATTCATTTTAACTGAAATATCATTAAGTACTAGTTACATTTTCGTCATCTGAATAGATTTAGTCTAGTTATTGTCGAAACAAAATGTGTCAACTAAAGGCCCTTTCATTTGAGTTCCATTTAACTTATAGTAAACATAAATAATTGACTTCCATGTGCACAAACATACGTAGCCTTGTCCTGCATCACATCCTATTCACTTCCTAACAGCAGAAATATGACAAACATATATAAGACTAACATTATATAAGACATATCTGGCCATTGTTTTCCAAAAAGTAGAATGGGAGCTGATGACTTTGACTGGGAGCTAATGATTGTTCTGCCCATTGATGTGGCCGAATCACTAAACCTCGAGTCCAAATCGAGTCCCAAGCCCCCTGTCCTCAAGTCCAAGTCAAGTCACGCATCCCTATGGCTGAAGTCCAAGTCCCAGTGCTCGAGTCCTGGTCCAAGTGCTCAAGTCTGAGTCACTGGCTCCACATTAACTCAAAATAAAGTTATTTACCCAGTCAGATATAGCATAGTGGCAAGAGAAATTGCGTCAATTCATTGTTTGCTATGCCTTTTCCCTTTTTATGTGCAACCAAATGTTTGCATATAGGCTACTGATGTTACCAGGGTCACATTCAGTTGAAAAACGTTCTTGAACGTTGCAGATAGAAAATCCATGAATAGAGACGACCTTATTCCTTATTCAACATGTCAGAGGCATTTTTGTTCTACATAGCATATTTCTATCTGAAGCCATTGCCTCCCGCTGAACGCGCTCCACGTCGTTAGCTATAGCCAGCTAATGAGGTAACATGACTGAACAGTGTAGCCTAAACACATTATTAATGGTCCGGTCCACAAGTAGCCAAGTTTTTAGAACGGCCCACGATATGTTTTACGAAAACACAATAAAATAAAAAAAACTTAGCGCCGATATTATGGGTCGTAACTTTTGAACGGTAGCCAAAGGGCTAGAATCAAGCCATTTTCTGCGAGGAAAAAAGAAGGAGACTTGGCTACGGTGGCTACATAGTCTGTATATGAAATGCAGTGTGAAAAGTGGGAGGGTTGAGCGTGACTACCAATTCAAAGGCAGACTACTTTTCTATAGCCTACTCTAAGGAGAGAAGAACATAGCTAGACTGCACTTTTATGATGAAAGTCAATTCTGCTATTGTTTTTTATTTCCTAATGCAGCTTGTGTTTCTTAACCAGGCAAAGGTTAGCAAACTAGAAGGCTGGTGTGACTGGTTAGCTAAGGTGAAGCAAGGACCGCCTGAGCGATGTGTGTAATTGGAGGCCAAGCCGAGCCTGTCAGCCCACACTCCTTGTATCAATCCAATTTATTCATAACGCCCTTTTTACAGCAGCAGATATCACCACTTCATTGCTCCAGACCAGCGCAAGGGGGAGTTAGAGCACTGATTATGCTTTTGGGTCCTACTGTGTCTCTAACTGACATTGAATGGGCGACATAAACCTAAATAGAAACTGGTAATTGTGCACGACTTCAGTATTAGTTACTAAAACTGTTGTTACACTAAGGTTTTTATTATTTTATTAGGATGATTTTGCTATTGCTGTAGTACTGTAGTACTGCCAGCAGCATACCACCCTGCATACCACTACTGGCTTGCTTCTGAAGCTAAGCAGGGTTGGTCCTGGTCAGGCCCTGGAAGGGAGACCAGATGCTGCTGGAAGTGGTGTTGGAGGGCCAGTAGGAGGCACTCTTTCCTCTGGTCTAAAAAATATCCCACTGCCCCAGGGCAGTAATTGGGGACACTGCCCTGTGTAGGGTGCCGTCTTTCGGATGGGACGTTAAACGGGTGTCCTGACTCTCTGAGGTCATTAAAGATCCCATGGCACTTATCGTAAGAGTAGGGGTGTTAACCCCGGTGTCCTGGCTAAATTCCCAATCTGGCCCTCAAACCATCATGGTCACCTAATAATCCCCAGTTTACAATTGGCTCATTCATCCCCCTCCTCTCCCCTGTAACTATTCCCCAGGTCGTTGCTGCAAATGAGAACGTGTTCTCAGTCAACTTACCTGGTAAAATAACGGTAAAATAAAAAAATAAATAAAACTGTAGCCCACTCCTGACCAGTCACGTTGTACGTTGCCTGAGTGGTGCAAAGTTCTAAAACACTGCATAGTAGTACAAGCTGTGTTGCTAAAGATGCTAGTTCAATACCCGTGCCGGCCTCGACTGGGAGAACCATGAGATGGGAGCGAGGTGTCCTTTCCACTGATCAACATAACATGCGCTGTTCATCTGCGCTGCTAATATTAATTGTACTTATCACTGAAAAGCTCCAAATCTCTCCAAAAATGATTGTCCAGTCCATTTAGTAGTCGCATAGTCAATTTTGTCTCGTTATAGTAAACTGAAATGAATGTATTATTTGTTGTTTAGTTCTATATTTTTTCAGGGTTTATTTAGTCAGTTATAGTCTCGTCAATTGCCACTGAAAAATAGGTGTTTGACACAATATTTTGGTCACTATTTTTGTTGACGAAATCAACACTGTAATTGAGTCTGCTGTGCATGCGCTTTCTAATCCGACAGTTACATACAACGACAACTCCCTTCAGAATATTTAGCGGCAGCCTATCTATTGGCTCTTGGTCGTTGTAGCCTATCCTTCTCCCCTAACTTTTCATTCCGTCATTTTAATTCCATCTTCAATTGATTAGATATTTCCTAACTATTGCCCCACACAGAGGCTCCAAGACTATTGCCTGATTTATGACTGGCCAACAACAAGCCACATGTGCCACTATCGTGAAAAGCAAGAGCATCAGCATAAATAATAAAATAATAAAATAATCACTCTCTACTGCAGCAGTCCCGTCCAGATCTGTATGGGTCCTTCCAGACAAGTCAGTTACAATTGCGCATACCCGAGACTCGTGACAACCATATCAGATCCAACCCAGACCCGTGACATTATTTAGAACTCTGGATCCGGACCCGCTCGTGAACTCCTCTACAGTACACGCCTCCCAACTGTACTGGGACCTGATAAACCCAGTGTGTCAAACTAATTTAGCAAACAATAGACCTCGATCCATCACTTTTGGAATTGGTTATCCTTCCTGACTGTCTAGCTTTTGTTTTTAGCTGACTGTTAGCAAGCTGGACAGAGTAAAGACACTATAAATGTAGGTCTATCTTTATTTCTTCTCAGTTCCGATTTTGTTTTATTCATTTTAAATGTTGATTAAGATTGTCATCGTCCCCCACCCGAAAAAAAAACAACAGCAAAGAGTTTGAGTGTACGTGTGTGTGTGTGTGACAGAGTGGAAGTGTGTGTCGTTATCTGGGTTCTTTCTCTGTCTTGACTTTATGAGGTAAGTGTGTGTGATGTGACAGTGGGAACCCAGATGTGAGTGTGTATGCAGATGGTTGTTTCATCTATGTGACTGTGGATGTCTTTCTGTATTTTCTTGCTTTGTTCCTGTTTACTAGTTCGTAACCACTAACAAAGTAGTTGTGAGGTGGAGATGGGTGTATGTCAGAAAAGCTATATATTGTTTGTGTGTGTACACATGCATGCATGTGTTTGTGTAAACACAGTGATGTGTTAATGTGAGTGCGTTCTTGGATGAGCGTTGGCTCACATGTAGGTGTGGTGTGTGTGTGTTAGTCTTACACTGCAGGAGCAGAGGGAGCAGTGTGTGGGTGTGTGTTAGTGTTTTGGGAAAGGGGAAAGGGGGATACCTAGACCAGTTGTACCACTGAATGCCTTCAACTGAAATGTGTCTTTCGCATTCAACCCAATCCCTCTGAATCAGAGAGGTGTGGGGGGCTGCCTTAATGTGTGTGTGTGTGTGTGTTAGCCCTACCTTGCAGGAGCAGAGGGAGCATCGGTCCAGGCTGAGGTTCCACTCCTGTCCGTTGTGTTTGAGGCCCTCCTCGTGAAGACAGTCTCCACTGCAAGCCGGTCCAGATGTGCACATACAGTCAAAACCACCCGGAAGGTTCACACACACACTGTCGTTCCAGCAGGTGTGTGTCTGTGTGGCGCACTCATCAACGTCTGAAACAGAGAATAGCTGTTTCACCTATCAAAAACAAGAATGTGTGACTTTTTCGCTACACCATTTCCCACTTTACTTTATCTCCTACCTGTTCTTCCAGTGTTTAGTTTAGCTGTTGCAAATGCAACACGGGAGTGTGCCAAGAGACCGAGCATATCAACATGAATAAAACCCTGCAACAATGTTACAATATACGGAATGCACCTGAAATCTTCAAAGGATTTTTTTTTTTTTTAAATGTATTTTTTACCACCTTAACTAATAATTGCATTTTACCCAGTGACACCAGCGGCAGAGAGAAGAGAGAAAAAAGGTACGCTCTGACCGGAATTTATTGTAAGTGGGACACATTATTTGCATAAACTAAATTAAATGAAATTGACGTCAGGGAGAGACACACACTGTAAAACATTTCATGGTGTTTCAACTAATTATTATTAAGTAACTGGTTCTACAGCATTTTTTTTTGTTTACTACATTTTTCTGTCAGTGTCAAACCTGAATTTAAATGTTGTAGTTGGTCCAAACGTAGCTCCAATTTAAAATGGCATGTTTTCTCAATTTATCTCATGTGTTTATTCAACTAGAAATTATTATTATTTCTTAACGAAAAAAAGCCTGTCGAACTAGTTACTGAATAAATGAATAATTAGACATGTCATACTAAAATGTACTTGTTCACTAAATTCAAATAATCAAAAGAAAGCAGACAAATGACAACACAAATCAATTTTTTCCAACTCAACCTGTATTTTGCAACATTCCATTACCAAAGTAATTCTCAGGCAACACTATAAGCAAAATATTCTCAGGATGAAAAAAAGTAAAGTGCTTCAATAAATACATTTACAGTTCGTTTCGCTATACGCTAAAACCACATTCAAATAACATGGCCGCTAAACATTCCAGGATTAGGCTACACTTAACCCAATGAGTCCCACGCCGGTGTCATTTTGGAGTTCCCTCTGGGGCTGGGGATTTTTTTTTAAACAAAAATGTATGTAGAGTCCTAATGGTTTGAGCTACAAACTATTAAACGCTATCTATGAAAAGCTAAGACTCTCATGAACATGCACATGTGTAACATGTTTTGCTCTATAAGGCTCACAAGCTACGCAATAGTCATTAGGAGCTAAGGGGTTATTCTACATATAGCATTGGAAATCCCAGAACATGTCTATAATACTGTAATAAGCTCACATAGCGGTCACAAACTCCAAACAGCTGTCACTGACTATTGGATATTCATTTCCCACTGAGCAAACCATTTCTGTACTTATAGTATCCACAAAACTTCATTTTTTTTTGTTTTTTTGCTTTGGCAGACTTTTTAAAATAAAACTTGTCAATAAAACTCATGAATGTAACTTTTACCGCTTAAATGTAGTGTCCCTTAATTAGGGGACCTTCAATACATTTTTAATTCAATGTCATCGAAAATAAGAAAATGTAGCCCCTATCCGTGAAAGCTGGGGGTCTTTGTTTTCCAGCCGTGTCATACTATCTTTGTTGCAACGTGGTACCATATATGGGCATATGCCATTAAAGGGGGGGAAGGATCTGAACGAAAGTTTACTTAATTTCTACCAGCATGTCACATGTGCAACCAGAGGGGAAAAAACTCTAGACCACCTTTACTCCACACACAGAGACACATACAAAGCTCTCCCTCACCCTCCATTTGGCAAATCTGACCATAATTATATCCTCCTGATTCCTAAAAAAAATCTAAATCAGGAAGTACCAGTGACTCGCTCAATATGCAAGTGGTCAGATGACGCGAATGCTACGCTACAGGACTGTTTTGCTAGCACAGACTGGAATATGTTCCGGGATTCATCCAACCAGCTTCATCAAAACCGGAAGCCATGGATTACAGGCAACATCCGCACTGAGATAAAGGCTAGAGCTGCTGCTTTCAAGGAGCGGGACACTAATTCGGATGCTTATAAGAAATTACGCTGTGCCCTCAGACGAACCATCATATAGGCAAAGCGTAAATACAGGACTAAGATTGAATCCTACTACACCGGCTCTGGCAGGGATTGAAAACTATTACGGACTACAAAAGGAAACCCAGCCGTGAGCTGCCCAGTTATGCAAGCCTATCAGAAGAGATAAATGCCTTTAATGCTCGCTTTGAGGTAAGCAACACTGAAGCATGCATGAGAGCACCAGATGTTCCAGACTGTGTGATCACACACTCTTTAGCCAATACCTTTAAACAAGTCAACATTCACAAAGCCGCGGGGCCAGACGGATTACCAGGACGTGTATTCAACGCATGTGCACACCAACTGGTCAGTGTCTTAACTGACATTTTCAACCATTCCCTGGCTGAGTCTGCAATACCAACATGTCTCAAATAGCGAAGGTAACCTGCCTAAATGATTACCGCCCGTAGCACTCACGTTGGTAGCCATGAAGTGCTTAGAAAGGCTGGTCATGGCTCACATCAACACCATCAACACCAAACCCTAGACCCACTACAATTAGCATACCGTCCCAACATATCCACAGATGACGCAATCTAAATTGCACTCCACACTGCCCTTTCCACCTGGACAAAAGGAGCCCCTTTCTGTGAATGCTGTTCTTTGACTACAGTTCAGCGTTCAACACCATAGTACCCACAAAGCTCATCACTAAGCTAAGGACCCTGGGACTAAACACCTCCCTCTGCAACTTCCTGATGGGCCGCCCCCAGGTGGTAACGGTAGGCAAAAACACATCTGCCACATTCATCCTTGACACTGGGGCCCCTCAGGGGTGCATGCTTAGTCCCCTCCCTCATCCCTGTTCACCCAAGACTGCGTGGCCAAGCACGACTCCAACACGATCATTAAGTTTGCTGACGACACAACA
This sequence comes from Salvelinus fontinalis, assembly GCF_029448725.1. Lineage (NCBI taxonomy): Eukaryota > Metazoa > Chordata > Actinopteri > Salmoniformes > Salmonidae > Salvelinus > Salvelinus fontinalis. The sequence continues at coordinate 6,255,822 of NC_074699.1, forward strand.
GTGGTAGGCCTGATCACCAACAATGATGAGACAGCCAATAGGGAGGAGGTCAGAACAGGTAATGGTGTGGTGCCCAGAACAAACATCTCTCTCTCAATGTGAGCAAGACAAATGAGCTGATCGTGGACTATAGGAAAATGAGGATCGAACAGGCCCCCATTAACATCGACGGGACTGAAGTGAAGTGGGTTGAGAGTTAAGTTATTTGGTGTCCACATCACCAACAAACTATCATGGTCCAAACACCCCAAGACAGTTGTGAAGAGGGCACGACAACACCTTTTCCCCCTCAGGAGACTGAAAAGATTTGCCATGGGTTCCCAGAAACTCAAAAAGTTCTACAGCTGCACCATCGAAGGCATACTGACCAGTTGCATCTGACCGTAAGGCGCTACAGAGGGTAATGCGTAGGGCCCAGTACATCACTGGGGCCAAGCTCCCTGACATCCAGGACTCTATTCTAGGCGGTGTCAGAGGAAGGCTCAAAAAATTGTCAAAGACTCCAGTCACCCAAGTCAAATACTGTTCTCTCTGATACCACGTACCGGGGCACCAAGTCTAGGACCAAAAGGCTCCTTAAAAGCTTCTACCCCCAAGCCATAAGACTGCTGAACAACTAAACTAATCAAATGGCCAGCCGGACTATTTACATTAACCCCCTCCCCACTTTGTTTTTATACTGCTGCTACTTGCAGTGTATATCTATGCAGTCACTTTACAAATTACCTCGACTAACCTGTACCCCCTCTTAATGAATCGGTACCCCCTGTATATAGCTTCGTCATTGTTGTGTACATTTATTGTGTTACTTTTGGATTTAATAAAACATTTTTTTACTTTAGTTTAGTTAATATAATTTTTGCCCTGTAAACAATGGGAGGATGTGGTAATTCTTAAAACTGCATTGTTGGTTAAGGGCTTGTGAGTAACTATTTTACGGTAAGGTCACACCTGTTGTATTCAGCGCATGTGACAAATGACATTTGATTTGAGCATGGTATGTTAATGAAGAGCAACTGAGCAGAGTAGCAATCTTGAAGAAACCATTTGAGTTATCCAAACTGGTGGATAGAGTTCTGGGTGAAGTGAAGGCTGTGAGGATCACGGGAGACAGGCTTGTTTTGATCTTTTGTGCTTCTGCGGATCAGAAGGAATATGCGTTCTCTTAACTGGTATGATAAGTTTGAAGTGTTGTGTGTGTCTCTTCGGAACAGGGCACCCCTCAAGGTGGGTATATCTGTTGTCTCGTGGGATGTCTATTTTGAAAAAATGATAAATATTCCTGGAGTGATTGAAGCACGTCGAAATGAATTGTGTGGTGAATGCTGAAAAAGTTAAGAAACTTCTTAGGGATAGCCCCCCTTTTTTCAATTTCTGCCTAAAATGACATACCCAAATCTAACTGCCTGTAGCTCAGGCCTTGAAGCAAGGATATGCATATTCTTGGTACCATTTGAAAGGAGACACATTCACGTTTGTGGAAATGTGAAGGGAAATGTAGGAGAATACAACACAAGAAATCTGGTAGAAGAAAAAACAAAGAAAAATACAAACCTTTTTTTTCAAACACCATCTTTGAAATGCTAGAGAAAAGGTACCAGTTCTAGACATCACTCTGGTTGTAATTCAGATAATGTCCACAAGATGGCAGCAGTGTATGTGCAAAGTTTCAGACGAATAACTTCAAATCAAATCAAATTTTATTTGACACACACATGGTTAGCAGATGTTCATGCGAGTGTAGCGAAATGCTTGTGCTTCTAGTTCCAACAATGCAGTGATAACCAACGAGTGATCTAACCTAACAAATTCACAACAGCTACCTTATACACACAAGTGTAAAGGGATGAAGAATATGTACATAAAGATATATGAATGAGTGATGGTACAGAACGGCATAGGCAATATGCAGTAGATGGTATCGAGTACAGTATATACATATGAGATGAGTAATGTAGGGTATGTAAACATTATATTAAGTGGCATTGTTTAAAGTGGCTACATTTACATTTACATTTAAGTCATTTAGCAGACGCTCTTATCCAGAGCGACTTACAAATTGGTGCATTCACCTTATGACATCCAGTGGAACAGCCACTTTACAATAGTGCATCAGATCTTTTAAGGGGGGGGGGGGCAGAAGGATTGCTTTATCCTAGGTATTCCTTGAAGAGGTGGGGTTTCAGGTGTCTCCGGAAGGTGGTGATTGACTCCGCTGTCCTGGCGTCGTGAGGGAGTTTGTTCCACCATTGGGGTGCCAGAGCAGCGAACAGTTTTGACTGGGCTGAGCGGGAACTGTACTTCCTCAGTGGTAGGGAGGCGAGCAGGCCAGAGGTGGATGAACGCAGTGCCCTTGTTTGGGTGTAGGGCCTGATCAGAGCCTGAAGGTACTGAGGTGCCGTTCCCCTCACAGCTCCGTAGGCAAGCACCATGGTCTTGTAGCGGATGCGAGCTTCAACTGGAAGCCAGTGGAGAGAGCGGAGGAGCGGGGTGACGTGAGAGAACTTGGGAAGGTTGAACACCAGACGGGCTGCGGCGTTCTGGATGAGTTGTAGGGGTTTAATGGCACAGGCAGGGAGCCCAGCCAGCAGCGAGTTGCAGTAATCCAGACGGGAGATGACAAGTGCCTGGATTAGGACCTGCGCCGCTTCCTGTGTGAGGCAGGGTCGTACTCTGCGGATGTTGTAGAGCATGAACCTACAGGAACGGGCCACCGCCTTGATGTTGGTGGAGAACGACAGGGTGTTGTCCAGGATCACGCCAAGGTTCTTAGCGCTCTGGGAGGAGGACACAATGGAGTTGTCAACCGTGATGGCGAGATCATGGAACGGACAGTCCTTCCCCGGGAGGAAGAGCAGCTCCGTCTTGCCGAGGTTCAGCTTGAGGTGGTGATCCGTCATCCACACTGATATGTCTGCCAGACATGCAGAGATGCGATTCGCCACCTGGTCATCAGAAGGGGGAAAGGAGAAGATTAATTGTGTGTCGTCTGCATAGCAATGATAGGAGAGACCATGTGAGGTTATGACAGAGCCAAGTGACTTGGTGTATAGCGAGAATAGGAGAGGGCCTAGAACAGAGCCCTGGGGGACACCAGTGGTGAGAGCGCGTGGTGAGGAGACAGATTCTCGCCACGCCACCTGGTAGGAGCGACCTGTCAGGTAGGACGCAATCCAAGCGTGGGCCGCGCCGGAGATGCCCAACTCGGAGAGGGTGGAGAGGAGGATCTGATGGTTCACAGTATCGAAGGCAGCCGATAGGTCTAGAAGGATGAGAGCAGAGGAGAGAGAGTTAGCTTTAGCAGTGCGGAGCGCCTCCGTGATACAGAGAAGAGCAGTCTCAGTTGAGTGACTAGTCTTGAAACCTGACTGATTTGGATCAAGAAGGTCATTCTGAGAGAGATAGCAGGAGAGCTGGCCAAGGACGGCACGTTCAAGAGTTTTGGAGAGAAAAGAAAGAAGGGATACTGGTCTGTAGTTGTTGACATCGGAGGGATCGAGTGTAGGTTTTTTCAGAAGGGGTGCAACTCTCGCTCTCTTGAAGACGGAAGGGACGTAGCCAGCGGTCAAGGATGAGTTGATGAGCGAGGTGAGGTAAGGTAGAAGGTCTCCGGAAATGGTCTGGAGAAGAGAGGAGGGGATAGGGTCAAGCGGGCAGGTTGTTGGGCGGCCGGCCGTCACAAGACGCGAGATTTCATCTGGAGAGAGAGGGGAGAAAGAGGTCAAAGCACAGGGTTGGGCAGTGTGAGCAGAACCAGCGGTGTCGTTTGACTTAGCGAACGAGGATCGGATGTCGTCGACCTTCTTTTCAAAATGGTTGACGAAGTCGTCTGCAGAGAGGGAGAAGGGGGGGGGAGGGGGAGGAGGATTCAGGAGGGAGGAGAAGGTGGCAAAGAGCTTCCTAGGGTTAGAGGCAGATGCTTGGAATTTAGAGTGGTAGAAAGTGGCTTTAGCAGCAGAGACAGAAGAGGAAAATGTAGAGAGGAGGGAGTGAAAGGATGCCAGGTCCGCAGGGAGGCGAGTTTTCCTCCATTTCCGCTCGGCTGCCCGGAGCCCTGTTCTGTGAGCTCGCAATGAGTCGTCGAGCCACGGAGCGGGAGGGGAGGACCGAGCCGGCCTGGAGGATAGGGGACATAGAGAGTCAAAGGATGCAGAAAGGGAGGAGAGGAGGGTTGAGGAGGCAGAATCAGGAGATAGGTTGGAGAAGGTTTGGGCAGAGGGAAGAGATGATAGGATGGAAGAGGAGAGAGTAGCGGGGGAGAGAGAGCGGAGGTTGGGACGGCGCGATACCATCCGAGTAGGGGCAGTGTGGGAAGTGTTGGATGAGAGCGAGAGGGAGAAGGACACAAGGTAGTGGTCGGAGACTTGGAGGGGAGTTGCAATGAGGTTAGTGGAAGAACAGCATCTAGTAAAGAGGAGGTCAAGCGTATTGCCTGCCTTGTGAGTAGGGGGGGAAGGTGAGAGGGTGAGGTCAAAAGAGGAGAGGAGTGGAAAGAAGGAGGCAGAGAGGAATGAGTCAAAGGTAGACATGGGGAGGTTAAAGTCACCCAGAACTGTGAGAGGTGAGCCGTCCTCAGGAAAGGAGCTTATCAAGGCATCAAGCTCATTGATGAACTCTCCAAGGGAACCTGGAGGGCGATAAATGATAAGGATGTTAAGCTTGAAAGGGCTGGTAACTGTGACAGCATGGAATTCAAAGGAGGCGATAGACAGATGGGTAAGGGGAGAAAGAGAGAATGACCACTTGGGAGAGATGAGGATCCCGGTGCCACCACCCCGCTGACCAGAAGGTCTCGGGGTGTGCGAGAACACGTGGGCAGACGAAGAGAGAGCAGTAGGAGTAGCAGTGTTATCTGTGGTGAGCCATGTTTCCGTCAGTGCCAGGAAGTCGAGGGACTGGAGGGACGCATAGGCTGAGATGAGCTCTGCCTTGTTGGCCGCAGATCGGCAGTTCCAGAGGCTACCGGAGACCTGGAACTCCACGTGGGTCGTGCGGGCTGGGACCACCAGGTTAGGGTGGGCGCGGCCACGCGGTGTGAAGCGTTTGTATGGTCTGTGCAGAGAGGAGAGAACAGGGATAGACAGACACATGGTTGACAGGCTACAGAAGAGGCTACGCTAATGCAAAGGAGATTAGAATGACAAGTGGGCTACACGTCTCGAATGTTCAGAAAGTTAAGCTTACGTTGCAAAAAAATAAGAATAAAATACAAGATCTTATTGACTAAAATGATATAGTACTGCTGGCTGGTGAAGTAGCCTGGCTAGCAGTGGCTACGTTGTTGAAAGTGAAGCTGGCTAGGTAACCTCGACAATTTCACTAAATTTCTCTAAACTACACAATTATCATGGATACAAGGACAGGAAAGACAACTAGCTAACACTACGCTAATCAAGTCGTTCCGTTGTAATGTAAGTTTCTACAGTGCTGCTATTCGGTAGAAGTTGGCTAGCTAGCAGTGTTGGCTAGGTAGGAGGACGGCAGCGCGGCAGGCGAAAAATAGCTGGCTAGCTAACTGATAATTACTCAAAGCTACACAATTATCTTAGATAAAAAGATAGCAAAGAAAACTATGTAGCTAGCTAACACTACACAAGTCAAGTCGTTCCGTTGTAATGTAATCGTTTCTACAGTGCTGCTAATCGGTGGCTAGCTGGCTAGCTAGCAGGGTTGACTACGTTACGTTAGGGCGAGAATACCTGGCTAGCGAACCTCAGCGAACCTTGATAACTACACAATTATCACCGATACAAAGACGGCTATGTAGCCAGCTAAGTAGCTAGCTAAGATCGAACAAATACAAATCAAAGATAGCAAAGACAACTGTGTAGTCAGCCAACACTACACTGATCAAGTCGTTCCGTTGTAATGCACTCGTTTCTACAATGCTGCTATTCGGTGGCAAGCTGGCTAGCTAGCAGTGTTGGCTACGTTGCGTTACGTTAGGGCGAAAATAGCTGGCTGGCGAACCTCAATAACTACACAATTATGTTTGATGCAAAGACGGCTATGTAGCTAGCTAAGATCAAACAAATCAAACCGTTGTACTGTAGTGAAAATGAAAATCAGACCGTTGTACTATAATGAAATGTAATGAAAAGTTTATACTACTATTCGGTAGACGGTGGACGTTTGCTAGCTGCTGGGCAGATAGCAGTGTGGACTACGATAGACGACGGAATACGATAATTACGCAATTATCTTTTATACACAGACGGCTAAGTAGCTAGCTAAGAAGAAATTGCTAAGGTTAGACAAATTAAACCGTTGTACTATAATGAAATGTAATGAAAATGAAATGAAAAGTTATACTACCTGCAGAGCGAATGCAAATGCGACCGTTCGCTCCAAACCGGATGTCATACAGTAGAGTGATACATGTTTTACATGTATGGCAGCAGCCACTCAATGTTAGTGGTGGCTGTTTAACAGTCTGATGGCCTTGAGATAGAAGCTGTTTTTCAGTCTCTCGGTCCCTGCTTTGATGCACCTGTACTGACCTCGCCTTCTGGATGATAGCGGGGTGAACAGGCAGTGGTTCGGGTGGTTGTTGTCCTTGATAATCTTTTTGGCCTTCCTGTGAAATCGTGTGGTGTAGGTGTCCTGGAGGGCAGGTAGTTTGCCCCCGGTGATGCGTTGTGCAAACCTCACTACCCTCTGGAGAGCCTTACGGTTGTGGGTGGAGCAGTTGCCGTACTAGGCGGTGATGTCTGTTTTATGGCTAAGATGAGGGGATTGAGGGGATTGAGCACGGGCCGAATCCGGTGTGAGTTATCTGGCCCAAATGTGTTTTTTGGGACTCGGCCGATTTCGGTGAGAGTTATCTGGCCCAAATGTATTACTTGGGGCTCGGGTCAATTGGGGCTACTCTCTTGCAGATGATTACACAGGCTGATTTACATAATAATTATTATTTTTTCCCTCCATATTTTCCTCATTGTTTCTGTGATCCAAAAATACAATTAACATTTAATGTGTGAAAGTTAAATATTTCTAAAAAATATATTTTGAATTTCGCGCCCTGCACTTGAAGTGGCTGTTGTCATATTGTGGGCGGCCTCGGGCTTGCAGCCAGAAGAAGTTAAATGAAATTGTGTAGTATTTTTATATTTTAATATTTTGATACGTTGTGCAAGGCAATTGATAAGCATTAAAAACTTTGTGGATGGAACCTTCTGAGTGGTGCAGTGGTCTAAGACACTGCATCGCAGTGCAAATAGCATTTCTACAGACGCTGGTACGAGACCCGTGCCAGCCGCGACCGGGAGACACATGAGGCGTTGCGCAATTGGCCCAGCTTGTCCGAGTTAGGGGAGGGTTTGGCCGCCAGGAAGTCCTTGTCCTATTGCGCTGTAGCGACTCCTGTGGCGGGCTAGGCGCATTCACACTGACACGGTCACCATGTCACGTTCGTCGTATTGATGAGACCAATGCGCAGCGTGATATGAATACATTCTTCTTTTAATAAAGAAAGAACACTAAACAAACTAATAACAAAACGAACGTGAAGCTATATAAAACGAGTGCTGAAACAAGCAGCTACACATAGACAAGAACCCACCAAACCAAAATAGAAAATGGCAACCTAAATAGGATCCCCAATCGATAAACAGCTGTCTCTGATTGGGAACCAATTCAGGCCACCATAGACCTACAATATGCCTAGACTAACAAACACCCCATGACATACAAAAACCCTAGACAAGACAAACAAGTATACCCACCCTCGTCACACCCTGACCTGACCAAAATAATACAGAAAGTGTAGATAACTAAGGTCAGGGCGTGACACACCAGGTGTATGGTGTTTCTTCTGTGACGACCCTCCCACTCTGTCTGCCGTATTCTCTCTTTGTTCTTGTTTCCTTATTAGGATGTCGGTGGGCGGAGTTGGGAGGGTCGTCAGCTACATGGGAAACACCTGGGCCCGGTGTCTCCCAGGATAAATACACCACTTCCCCATTCATGGAGAGACTCTCTCCATGCAGACACCTTGATAGATTTTGTTGTGGCTTTTTGGTTGTTTGCTTTAGCACCTTTCAACACACCGCATTATCACATTCATGCATGCCAAAACACTCACTTACACTACTGATAAATGATTACACACACCATTGTTAATTGCATTTAGGTTACTTTATTTAATAAATATATTTTGTTACTCCTTATCTCCACGTTGTCTCCCTTTTGTTACGGGCTTTGAGCCGGTTCGTGACACTTCCGACACAAAATGTATATTTGTGGATGGGTATAATTTGTATGTATAAAATGTATAATAGTCATTTTTAAAATGATGAAGTCGGGTAATTTTGTATACATTTATTTAAAGTTGCATCAGAACTTTTCTGGTGGGATTCTGGTAAGATGCCGGCAAAGTCGGCTGAATTCTGATAGATGGAAATGGCCTGATGTACTTGGGCCGATACTGGGTAGACATTAATTTTGATTCCAGGCCGATTCAATCAGTTCCGGGCCCCTCGGAAGAAGGCCACTTCTGGGCTGATTCCTCATTGCTAGCTGGGTAGCTGCTGGGAGGCATGCCATGTGATTTGATGCAGATGTCATTTGGTTAGCTACCAAAAATGTTCAATTGCTTTGCTAGCTAGCTATGCTGAACTTGAACGACCGTTATTCAGTTAGTATATCTCGTGTTCGTAAATTTACTGTGGCTATGTACTCCAATTTCAGAGCACTCTCATCAGCGCAGACTAACAGATTAATTTACGAACACTCAACACCCACTGAATAGGACCGTTGTCAGTAAACGTAGGCAAAAAAAAGTAGCAGATACGAACGCTCTAGATAACATGTAAACAGCCTAACCAGCTTGGCTAGGGTGAGTAAAATGGTCAGGGTGAGGTGTTCTCTCAGTATGGGTCTGGACGTAGCTAGCAAGCTAGCCAATGTTAGCTTAACTTGACTTCAATTGTGAGGTGTTCTCTCATTTGTCCCGGACCTGCTGTTATCCAACTCTCTCTACCGCACCTGCTGTCTCTTACTCTGAATGCTCGGCTATGAAAAACGAACTGACATTTACTCCTGAGGTCCTGACATGTTGCACCCTCTACAACCACTGTGATTATTATTATTATTTGACCCTGCTGGTCGTCTATGAACTTGTGAATATTTTGGCCATGTACTGTTATAATCTCCACCCGGCACAGCCAGAAGAGGACTGGCCACCCCTCATAGCCTGGTTCCTCTCTAGGTTTCTTCCTAGGTTCCGGCTTTTCTAGGGAGTTTTTCCCTAGCCACCGTGCTTTATAAATACATTTGATTGATGTCGCGGGTCACTACTTCACAGGAGAGCTGTTTGAACGTAAACTTTAAAAAAATTATGCGTTTTTGGGCAGAAATGCCTTGTTGAACATATGCCTATTAAAAAGCCTTAATAACAAACTTGTATACTATCTATAAATATTAATAAAATTGTTAAATTACAAGCCTAGTAGGTTTAGCCACAAATAAAGTCAGCATCCTTCCTAACAGCCATGATTGATTGGCTGAGATAATGAGTGGGCTGGACATGCTGAGATGAGTTTTGATTGGTCTGCCATATAGCATGCTTCTGTCTATTTAAGCTGGTCAGTATGTCTAGGTAATTCTGTCTCACGCATCTTTTTTTTTTAAGTATCTTGTAATAAAACTACATAAGTGTTGCTCTCCACTTTCTGGAGAACCGAGTTTTGAAATCAGTGGAATTTGAGTATGATAGCTAAGGCGATGGAGAAAACACCTGTCTCCGCATTACAGGGCAACCAAGGGCAACCATGGCATCCGACAGGCGACACGTCCATCCGTGAATGACGTATATGGGTAAGATAGTCTAGCTAGCTACATTTTCAGATATTTCATGTTTTTTAATTTTGAAAGAAAGGGGTTTCATTTCAAGTTAATGTGTACCGTTAGCTAGCTAGCTAACGTCAGTTGGCTAGCTAACGTTATGTGTATGATCTTATTAGTCATATCTCAGAGACATTTTCTTGGCTAGCTATTGCCTAATGTTAGCTGGCTAACATTGAACCTGGTCGGTGAGCTAACTGTAGATTCATGCAGAGTAGTAACGTCATGAGTTGGGATTATGGTTCATTGTTTACCTAGCCAGCTAATGTTGCATGTATGATTTTATTATTCGTATCTCAAAGCCATTTGCTTGGCTAGCTATAGCCTAATGTTACGTCATGAGTTGGGATTACGGTTCATTGTTTCCCTAGCTAGCTAGCTATATGTCTTAACAAAATACTCCACTATGCAAGTAACCATTTCGGGTGCGTTCGTAAATTCGCTCTGGCCATCTACTGTGATTTCAGAGCACTCTCATCTGTGTGCCAGAGAGCAGAATAACTGATGAATTTACGAATGCTCAACACCCTTTGAATATCACCGTTGTCGGCAAAAAAACAAAATTTAATTGTTGCCAGCAACACAGTTAGTCACCAACGCTCTAGATACCATGAAAGCAGCCTAACCAACTCTGCTAGGGCGAGTAAAATGGTCAGAGTGGGGTGTTCTCTCAGTATGGGTCTGGACGTAGCTAGCAAGCTAGCCAATGTTAGCTTAACTTGACTTCAATTGTGAAGTCAAAACGTTTGGATCAACCCTACTCATCGGCCAGAGCGAATTTACAATGTGAGCTCTGAATGCGAAACGCTCCTAATTTACTAACGAACAAGCAGCCCAAAGAAGCAAGCAGCCCAAAGAAAAAAATATTTAAATATTTAGAAATATTTAACTTTCACACATTAAAAAGTCCAATACAGCATATGAAAGATAAACATCTTGTGAATCCAGCCAACATGTCCGATTTTTAAAATGTTTTACAGCGAAAACACCACATATATTTATGTTAGCTCACCACCAAATACAAAAAAGGACAGACCTTTTTCACAGCACAGGTAGCATGCACAAAGCCAACCAAACTAACCAAGAACCAACCAAACCATCCAAGAAACAACTTCATCAGATGACAGTCTTATAACATGTTATACAATAAATCTATGTTTTGTTCGAAAAATGTGCATATTTGAGGTATAAATCAGTTTTACATTGCAGCTACCAGCTACCGTCACAAATAGGACCGAAGCAGCCAGAGTAATTACAGACACCAACGTCAAATACCTAAATACTCATCATAAAACATTTCTGAAAAATCGATGGTGTACAGCAAATTAAAGACAAACATCTTGTGAATCCAGCCAATATTTCCGTTTTTTTAAGTGTTTTACAGCAAAAACACAATATAGCATTATATTAGCTTACCACAATAGCCAGAAACACAAGCCATTCCCCAGCAGCAAAAGTTAGCGATCGTAACTTACCAGCAAAAGATATATAATTTTTGACTAACCTTGATAAGCTTCATCAGATGACAGTCCTATAACATCAGGTTAAACATACACTTATGTTTTGTTCGAAAATGTGCATATTTAGAGCTGAAATCAGTGGTTATCCATTGTGCTAACGTAGCAGCTTTTTCCCAGAATGTGCGGATATTTTTATGACACTCAACTATTCTGACCAAATAACTATACATAAACGTCACAAAAAAATACATGTTGTATAGGAAATGATAGATACACTAGTTCTTAATGCAATCGCCATGTTAGAATTCTAAAAATAACTTCATTACGACATCCAGCTTAGTTATAGCGAGAGAGTGCCCAAACTCTGGGCGCAAACTACTAGTACAACATGTTCGACAGATATATGAAATAGCATCATAAAATGGGTCCTACTTTTGACGATCTTCCATCAGAATGTTGTACAAGGGGTCCTTTGTCCAGAACAATCGTTGTTTGGATTTAGAATGTCCTCTTCTCCAGTCAATTAGCACGGAAAGCTAGCAAAGTGGCACGAAGCTCTCCTTCCTGAACAAAGGCACACAACGCAACACGCCTAACGTCCCGAAAAAATGTCAATAATCTAATAAAACTATATTGAAAAAACATACTTTACGATGATATTGTCACATGGATCAAATAAAATCGAAGCCGGAGATATTAGTCGTCTATAACGACAGCTTATCAGAAGGCAATACCAGGTCCCGTCTCGCGCTCTCTAGAAAACAGGAAACTGGTGACACGTCATACAAAGAGCTTTTATTCGACCCCAGATCATGTTATACACTCCATTTCTTCTCTCACTGCCTGTCGACATCTAGTGGAAGACGTATGAAGTGCATGTATACTGATATATATCAAGGACATTTATAGGCAGGCCCTAGAACAGAGCATCGATTTCAGATTTTCCACTTCCTGTCAGGAAGTTTGCTGCAAAATTGAGTTCTGTTTTACTCACAGATATAATTCAAACGGTTTTAGAAACTAGAGCTTGTTTTTTATCCATTAGTAATAATGATATGCATATTGTACGAGCAAGAATTGAGTACGAGGCCATTTGAAATGGGCACCTTTTATCCAGGCTACTCAATACTGCCCCTGCAGCCCAAAGAGGCTAACCTGCTCTGCTAGGGCGAGTAATGTTCAGTGAGCTGTACTCTCTCACTTAGATGTCTAGAAGTAGCTAGCAAGTTAGCTTGGGTGCTTGACTGGTGTTGTTAGTACAGAACGCTCCAATCAACCCTTAAAGAGATGGGTGAGGTACATTGTGTTTTTGATCTTTTTGTACCTCAGGGAACAATACTGTAGCCTAACCTACACATACACACATAAGAGAATATTGTTCGAAATTAGGGGGCATCGGCCAGCACTGCATTTGTGTATTGGTCAATTTCAATTGTACTTCATTTGTGTAGTCCATACGGAAAGGTCATGGACTTCAGTGCAATTGATAGAGAGAGCAAATAGAGAAAGAGGGGGGAGGAGAGAAAGAGACAAAAAGAGAGACACAGCCACGCATACACACACTCACATACACAGTGGAGAGAATTTTCTCCGTATTATCATAATTTTCATGCACAATCTGTTTATTAAAACCACCCCTCCCTGAAGCATATGGTTAATAAATGTCTATTCAGATCCAGCTTGGCCAGGCTCCCAGTGTATAATTAAACCACAGGCACGCCCACATACAAATGTACTGTAGGACTGCATCCTAAATAGCACCCTATTCCCTATATAATACACTACTTTTGAGAATAGGGTGTCCATTTAGGACGCATCCTGACCTAGGAGGAAATGTTATACACTCACTCTGGGAGAAGAGAGGTGATAAGAGGTGTACAGTAAGCAGATCCATACATACAGAGTTTGGCAGACCCAGTTGAGGACTTTATTATGTGGTACGTTGTGGTTTAGCTGGTAGAGCATGGCGCTTGCAACATCAGGATTGTAAGTTCAAGTCCCGTTGTGGTGGCCACCTATATATGCACACACTAAGTCACATTGGATAAATCATCATATATCATGATTTATTTATTCACTTAAATTTGTTTGAACTTTTAATTATTCAGGGAAACCCAAATGAGACCAGTGTCTCATTTACAATAAACAAAACGACAAGACAGTTCTAAATACATTACAACACGTCATAATAATCAAAGAACTCATTTAACAACAGAGTTGTAAACTGCCCTATCGGTACGTGGGAACCCAGGTGTAATTTGTTTTGTAAGGTTTTCCATAACTGTGGTGCATTAAAACTAAAGGGGGATTTACCAAACTTTGTGGAGACAAGCGGCCCTCAAGAGTTAACCAACCCTGCAAACGGGTTTGGTATCTCATATTTTGATATTTTAACAGGGAAGTGAGGTATGTTGGTTGGAAACTTGTGGAGCAGAGCTTTGTAAACAAGAAGGGAGTAATGAAGTGATATCCTGGACTTTAGTGAGGTCCAGCCGACCTTCCGATACAGGATGCAGTGATGAGTATTAAAACTGTCACCTGTAATAAAGTGAAGACACTATGGTAGACGACATCCAGAGGTTAAAGAGTAGAGGCTGCTGCATTCTGGTAAATGGCGTCACCATAGTCAAGAACTGTCAGGAAAGTTGACTATACAATCTGCTTCCTGCTGTTAATGGAGAGGCAAGATCTATTTCTAAAAAAGAAACCCACTTTAAATCTTAGCTTTTTAATTAGCTCATCAGTATGTTTTTTATACGTTAGATATTTATCAATTTGAACGCCCAGATATTATCAGCTTGAACCTGCTCAATGAGAGAACCATCCATTGAGTGAATATGTAGCCCATTGACATTTTTCGATGATTTAAAGAACATTTAGTTTTTAGTTTTACCAGCATTATGTACAAGTTTTAAATCAACAATGCCTTTTTTTGTAATGTAACAAAATCAGATTGCAGTTCTATCATAGCTTGACAAACAGTCGGTGCAATGATATACATAACTGTATCATATGCATACACATGAACATTACAGGATGTAACCCATCAGAGTCTAAACCCTGTCTAAGCCGAGGATGGGGGAGTTCTAATAAGCTATTGTTGTCACTTGTGCTTCCTCTCCTGCCTCTAGGCCACCAGGCTGCTCGTTAGGGCACACACCTGTCACCAGTGTCAGGCGCATAATGCCATATTATTTTATTTATTTTTTACCTTTAGTTCACTAGGCAAGTCAGTTAAGAACAAATTCTTATTTTCAATGATGGCCTAGGAACAGTTGGTTAACTGCCTTGTTCAGGGACAGAATGACAGATTTTTACCTTGTCAGCTCAGGGATTCGATCTTGCAACCTTTCGGTTACTAGTCCAAACGCTCTTTCCACTAGGCTATCTGCCACACATTCACATGGACTCCATCACCTACTCGATTACCTGCCCTATATATGTCACTCCCTTTGGTTTCTTCCCCAGTCATTGTTGTTTCTGTTCATGTTCCATGTCGGTGCGCTGTTTGTGTTACGTGTTTGTTTCATTAATTTATTAAATGTATTCACTCTCTGAACTTGCTTCCCGACTCTCAGCGTACATCGTTACAGAATGACGACTCACCAAAGGGAAGCACCAGGGAGTCTTTTAATTGTTCGTTTTTGTGTTGGGGGGGGATGTCGGGTCCGGGTGTTGGAGCCGGAGCTACCTGGGAGGCCTCAGCCGGTTCGTCAGGTTTCTGCGCCTCAGCGGAGGCGACCAGTCCACTCCCGATCCCCGTGATCATCCCTGTGGTTGGTGTCCTGCGGCTGGAGCCGAATGCGTCGGGGACGGGGTACAGTCACGTATGCTCTCTCTCTGGCGCTTTAGGTCTTCATGCTCCCGCACCTCAGCCGGATCAACAGGTTTCCGCGCCTTAGCAGAGGTGACCGATCCGCTCCTGATCCCCGGGATCGTCATCTTGGTCGGCGTCCTGCGGCTGGAGCCACGCTTTGGAGAGGGGGTACTGTCACGTGTGCTCCCTCTCCGGCCTCTAGGTCAACAGGCTGCTCGTTAGGGTGCACACCTGTCACCAGCGTTAGGGGCATAATGACATTCACATGGACTCCATCGCCTCCTTGATTACCTGCCCTATATATGACACTCCCTTTGGTTTCTTCCCCAGTCATTAATGTTTCTGTTCATGTTCCTTGTTGGTGTGCTGTTTGTTATGTGTTTGTTTAATTTATTTATGAAATGTATTCACTCCCTGAACTTGCTTCCCAACTCTCAGCGTACATCGTCACAATTGTTTTTCTATTTTTTTTAAATTTTAAGACCCTTTGAAGTATCAAAAAATTATAGAAACAATGTATTTGCAGAATATTTTAGGGGGGCCTTACTGCTATTAGCCCATACAAACTCACTGAATAACAGATTCACTTCATGGAACAACAGATAGTCCCAAAAAATATATCTGAGAGATTCAAGAAAGATCAGGAAACATGTTATATTATGTATTTAACCCCTTATTTTTGGCACTAGATAGTCTAAGCTCCTCCCTCCCACACACACAGATTTAGACTATCTATTGGAATTGTTTTAAGGTCATACCAAGGATCATTTAGCAATTTGATTTTGATCAGGAAACATGTTTATATATATATATATATATATATATATATATATATATATTATGTTTGAGCATGCTACCTCCACATGGGCACAGTACGTTCTCAGAGAGTATAATATGGCTATTCATTTCAGAAATAGAGAATGGACATTGGGATATCTCCTCTGCCTATCATAGAGTATACCCTACTCCCTACTGTATCTATATGGGTGACGCATACATCTGAAACAGTAAGAAACAAAGTCCCCCTCTCAGGAAAAAATAGTTATTCTAATATAAACTAAAGATATTCAGCACTAATTAACAGCCTTCCATAGTACATTACAGAGATAGTGATGTTCTCCTGTGTAATCCTGACCATTGTATCTCTCCATGATCGACGCATCGCCACATCCTGAGGTACAGGGAGAAATCATGCTCTTCTCATTGTAACAGAGATCGTGATTCACTGTGTCAGCTGCTGCTACGCACTAGACAGTATTTGACATTGATTTCTATAGACATGAATATTGCACAGTGTGCTGTACTGTCATTGATTGTTACTCCGTGTCTACTATTTCTTTAGGACTGCTGTGCAAATCAAATTTCATTCATTCATTAATTAATTCAGATTACACAACAAAATGCTGCAACATGCAGCAGAAAAAAATCTGCATAGCCTTGCTATCAGCCCCCTCCCCTGTAAAATGTGACAATTAGCTTTTATCCAAAGCGACTTACAGCTTTACCAACTGAGCTACAGAAGACTAAGATGGACAGGAGCAGTAGCGATGGAGACGACCAGCAGAAGTGGAATATAATGACTGCATACTAACCGACGCAGGAGCTCCCGTGAATCAGGTAGGAGCCATTGTCATGGAAACCGTTCCTGCACTCACAGTGGTACCAGCCCGGCAGGTTGACACAGTGGGAGTGAGTGTGGCACTGGATCAGGCCCTCCGCACACTCGTCAATGTCTGGGGGAAACACACAGTATATCTGCTGACATCAACATAATTTTTCACAAAGATCCTATGAATGACTTAATCTATATGTAATTCTATAACATGTGCACTCAAGGCAATCCTAACTGTCTCCTGATTGTTACAATCAGTGGTGACCCGTCATTCAGGGCAGGTGGGGCAGAGACTGTTTTGATCCCCACCTTTTTAGCTAAAAAAATATATTGTTGGGTTGCCTGTTTTGCATGTTATTTTGGCATTAATACGTGTCACAAATCAGTTTCGCAAACAATGTAAATTTTTTTAATAAAATGTCTTTCTTGAGTAAGGCAGCTTCAAAATGCAGGTATTTCATTCTAGCTCAGTGCTTTCTGTGGTGGTGGGGCAGCCAGTGGAAAATATGGAGCGTAATGGTAATGTTCTCTAGTTACGCCGTGATTGGCTCTGTGTTCTGTCACTCGCGGGGACACTACATCACCGCATAATCAAATCAAATTTTATTTGTCACAGGCGCTGAATACAACCTTACAGTGAAATGCTTACTTACAAGCCCTTAACCAACAAAGCTGTTAAGAAAATACCTAAAAAAAAGTAAGAGATAAGAATAACAAATAATAAAAGAGCAGCATATCCTGTTAGGGCTGCAAGCCCGATGTCGGTACATCTATGACAACATCCAGCTCAATTGCAGGGCGCGAAATTCAAAATCGATTTTTTTTAAATATTTAACTTTCCCACATTAACAAGTCCAATAGAGCATTTGAAAGATAAACATCTTGTGAATCCAGCTAACGTGTCCGATTTTTAAAATGTTTTACAGCAAAAACACCACGTATATTTATGTTAGTTCACCACCAAATACAAAAGAGGACAGACATTTTTCACAGCACAGGTAGCATGCACAAAGCCAACCTAACTAACCAAGATCCAACCAAACAAACCTAGAAACAACTTCCTCAGATGACAGTCCTATAACATGTTACACAATAAATCTATATTTTGTTTGAAAAATGTGCATATTTGAGCTATAAATCAGTTTTACATTGATGCTACCATCATAGCTACAGTCAGAAATAGCACGGGAGTAGCCAGAGTAAATACAGACACCAACGTCAACTACCTAATTACTCATCATAAAACATTTCAGAAAAATATATGGTGTATAGCAAAATGAAAGACAAAGATCTTGTGAATACAGACAATATTTCCGATTTTTTAAGTGTTTTACAGCGAAAACACAATATATCGTTATATTAGCTTACTGCAATGGCTAACACACAACAGCATTGATTCCAAGTAATCGGTAGCGATAGCACAGCTCGACAGATATATGAAATAGCATCCCAAATTGGGTCCTTATCTTTGTTGATCTTCCATCAGAATGTTGTAAAGGGGTCCATTGTCCAGAGCCGTCTTTGTTTGGATCCAGAACAAACTATTTCCCTCTTGAATTAGCAAGCACACTGGCCGTGCGGCGCTAACCTCTCCTTCTTGAAAAAATTCTTCCAACGCATCACGTCTAAAGTCCCGAATAAATTTCAATAATATAATTAAACTATATTGAAAAAACATACTTTAGGATGATATTGTGACATGTATCAAGTAAAATCGAAGCCGGAGATCATATTCACCTATAACGACGGTTTTCCAGGAGGCAATTCAAGGTCCAACTTCGCTCCTTCGGAAAAAAAAAATTATGGCGGACCTCTCACTCCAAGAGGCTGTATTCAATCCCAGAACGAGATATTCAAGTCTTTTCTGCTCTCACTTCCGCATGACACCCAAGGGAAGGTGTATGACGTGTTTCTATAGTCCCAAGTGACATGCCCTTTTATAGACAAGCTCTTGAAAAAAGACCTCGCTTTTGGAAATCTCACTTCCGGATAGGAAATGGGCTGCAGAAAGAGATCTGGTTCACTTAGAGAAATAATTCAAACGGTTTAAGAAACTAGAGAGTGTTTTCTATCCAATAGTAATGATAATATGCATATTGTACGAGCAAGAATTGAGTAGGAGGCCGTTTGAAATGGGCACCTCTTTCCAGGTTACTCAGTGCTGCCCCTTGCAGCCATAAGAAGATATCTACAGATATCTAAAATTCAAGCCCCTTGGGCGCTGCCATAGATTTACATTAGAAATGCCCATCCAAGAAGGCTCAAGGTCATTGGCCAAAGATAAAATTATGTTAAATCACGTTATATCTACCGTAGCTTTGATCTACCATAGCTTTGATTGGACTGTCAACTCATACAAATCCTTTTCAATCCTCGTCATATCAAGAGAAATGATAGATAAAACGTATTGGTGGTGTTCGGTCATTGGACTTCAGCATTACAAAACAAGTTGGTAATCTCAAACTCAACAATGAGTGGTTTGGAAGGAATCAGTAGCTAACTGGAAGCATTGCAAGCAATCACTAGCCAGCTATTCAGTGGAGTGGGAGTTTGGTCCCACTGTTTGGGATAGGGCGCAGCATTTTCACGTTCAGATGAAAAGCGTGTCCAGAGTAAACTTCCTGCTACTCTGGCCCAGCTAATATATGCATATTATTAGTAGTATTGGATATAAAACACTCTGAAGTTTCTAAAACTGTTTGAATGATGTCTGTGAGTATAACATAACTCATATGGAAAGCGAAAACCTGAGAAAAATCCAACCAGGAAGTGGGAAATCTGAGGTTTGTAGTTTTTCAACTCATTGCTTATTGAATATACAGTGTCTATGGGGTCATATTGCACTTCCCAAGGCTTCCACTAGATGTCAACAGTCTTTAGAACCTTGTTTGATGCTTCTGCTGTGAAGGAGGGGGAAATGGGAGCTGAATGAGTCAGGGGTCTGGCAGAATGGCATGAGCTGACCACGCGCGCTCACGTGAGAGCGACCTGCGTTCCATTTTAATTCTAAAGACAAGGAAATTCTCCGGTTGGTACATTATTGAAGATTCATGTTAAAAACATCCTCAAGATTGATTCTATACATCGTTTGACATGTTTCTATGGACTGTAATGGAACTTTTTGTCTGGACCTAGTGATCGCGTGTCATAAATTTGGATTTGTGAACTAAAGGCGCAAACAACAAGGAGGTATTTGGACATAAATTATGGACTTTATCGAAATAAACAAACATTTATTGTGGAACTGGGATTCCTGGGAGTGCATTCTGATGAAGATCATCAAAGGTAAGTGAATATTTATAATGCTATTTCTGAATTCTGTTGACTCCGCAACATGGCGGGTATATGTTTGGCTTGTTTTAGTCTCTGAGCGGCATACTCAGATTATTGCATGGTTTGCTTTTTCCGTAAAGCATTTTTGAAATCTGACAAAGCGGTTGCATTGAGGAGAAGTATATCTATAATTCTGTGCATAATATTTGTATCTTTTATCAAAGTTTATTATGAGTATTTCTGTAAATTGATGTGACTGTGCAAATTCACGGGATGTTTTGGAGGCAAAGCCAAATGTAAACTGAGGTTTTTGGATATAAATATGAACTTGATCGAACAAAACATACATGTATTGTGTAACACGTTGTCCCGGGAGTGTCATCTGATGAAGAATATCAAAGGTTAGTGATACATTTTCTCTCTATTTCTGCTTTTTGTGACTCCTCTCTTTGGTTGGAAAATGGCTGTATGCTGTCTGTGACTAGGTGCTGACCTAATATATTGATATGTTGTGCTTTCGCTGAAAAGCCTTTTTGAAATCGGACACTGTGGTTGGATTAATGAGAAGTTTATCTTTAAAATGGTGTCTAATACTTGTATGTTTGAGAAATTTGAATTATGAGATTTCTGTTGATTGATTCTGGTGCCCTGCAATTTCATTGGCTGTTGGCGAGGAGTTCCGCTCGTTCCCAGTCAGGTTAACGGTCTCTTTTCCAAGCTTAAAAGGATAAACATTCACATGCAACACCATGGGCCAGAAAAGGTTGAATACATTGGCCATGCTGTCAATCCAGCATGACTTCAAAACAACTGGAAACTTGAAACTGAGAAATCTCAGACTTTGGAAAAAATGTGCTCCGACTGGGAAAATACATGTGGAACGGTCAGCTAACTCGGAATTCCAAGTAAGGAATTCAGTCCTCTTTCTAGTGCTCTGACGTGAAGATCACTGATGTCATGATCTCCTTCCTAGCATACGTCATTGCTGCAGGGAATATTCAGATGGACCCTGACAAGGTGAGAGAGGTTGTGGATTGCCCTCAACCCACATCCAGATTGCAGGTGGGGTTTTCTTGGGGTTTGCTAACTTCTACCGTCGTTTCGTCCAGGGTTACAGCACCCTTTCTACCGCCCTTTCTGCACTCACCTCTCCAAAGGTTCCGTTCATATGGTCTCCAGCAGCTGATCAGGCGTTCTCAGAACTCAAGGAGCGATTCACTACAGCTCCTGCCCAGGACCAAAAGCTGCATCCCTGCTGAGAGGAACTATTACGTGGGAAATCGAGAATTACTCGCAGTTCAGATGGAGCTGGAGGAGTGGAGGCACTAGTTACAAGGGGCAGAACATCCATTCTTTGTGTGAACGGACCATAGGAAACCTGGAATATCTCCTCACCGCCAAGCGCCTCATCTCCAGGCACGCGAGATGTGCCCTGTTATTCAGTCGTTTCCATATTCACTATCTCCTACCGCCCGGGGTCCAAGAATGTGAAGCCTGATGCACTCTCACGTCTGTACGTCTGTACCACTCCCTGTTGCTCACTGCCCCTCGTCCCATATATCCTTGGACTTCATCACTGGTCTCCCTCCATCAGATAGCAACACCACCATCCTTACGGTGGTGGATAGGTTTTCCAAAGCTGTTCATTTTATCTCCCTTCATAAGTTGCCCTCAGCTAAGAAGACGGCCCAACTTATGGTGCAGCATGTCTTCTGGATCCATGGACTTCCGGTCAACATGGTCTCCGATCATGGTCCTCAGTTCTCATTCGAGTTTTGGAAGGCATTCTGCATCCTCACTGGGTTGTCGGCTAGCCTGTCCTCTGGTTTTCAACCCAAGTCTAACGGCCAGTCGGAGCGAGCGAATCAGGACCTGGAGACGACTCTACGTTTTCTCGGCTCCACCAATCCCACCACCTGGATCCAGCAACTGCGTGGGTGGAATATGCCCACAACACCCTTCCATGTTCTGCTACTGGTCTCTCGCCTTTTGAGTGTTCCCTGCGATATCAGAGCCCGCTCTTCCTGTAGCAAGAGGAAGAGGTCAGCATACCTTCTGCCCAGATGTTCGTCCGTCACTGTCGCCGTACCTGGAAGAGAGCCCGGGCCGCTCTTCTCAAGACCACCTCCAGGTATCAATGACAGCCGGACCGCGACTGGACCTTTTTTTCCCACTACCGTCTTGGGCAGAGGGTATGGCATTCCACTCGGGATCTGCCCCTCCAGGTAGAGTCCTGCAAACCTTCCACCCCATTTAATCAGCCCTTTCCCCATCTCTAAGGTCCTTAGCCCTTTTGCTGTTCGCCTTCTGTTGCCCCACATCCTCCGTATACGTACATCCCACTTTCCGTGTATCTAGAATTAAACTCCTGTCTCACAGCCCTTTTCCCCTGTTTCCAGGACCCTCCCTCTCCCTGTCTCATCGATGGCCATTTGGCATACACAGTGAGGTGCCTCCTGCATGTTCAACCTCAAGTCAGGGGATTCCAGTACCTGGTTGACTGGAGGAGAGGTGTTGGGTCCCTGCCAGGAATATCCTGGACCCAACCCTCATTGTAGAAAATTCAAAAAATAAAGAAACTGTTGAATGAGTAGGTGTCCAAACTTTTGACTGGTTCTGTATGTTTAAAAAAAAGGCAGTAAATAAGGCTGAATGAACTGTTTCTCTTGCAGACAAGGCTCCACTGATATCCAGGATTCACTCCATGATGCTGAAAAGAAAGCTCTGCTTTTGGGACAGCTTTATGTAGGACTTAACAATTTCTGGGCACTGTTTGTCACCAATAATTCATGTATTGTTGTGTTATGTAGTGGCTTTGCTAGCACGGATATATATATATTTTTTCCCACCAAGATTTACATTCTAAAATCATGACTGACAGCTCTGCTGTGAGGGTGTATGGGGCTTTTGTAGGAACCGCACAGTGCTTATGCTAGCTAGACCCATCTCTGCTGTGAGTGTGTACGGGGCTGAGAATGACTGGCTGGCAACAAGCATATCTCCTGTCCCATTTGAGGTATAGTCATGACATTTTGTATATATATGCATCTCTTCACAAGTAATCTAATGTAGCAGGTGTAAAAGAAACACCTGAAACTAGATACCCTACATGCTGGTCTTGATGAGAAGAAAAATAACTGTCAGGGGAGGTTCTCTTCTGCATTGTTTAACCAATCCAGTAAATGTGGAGGAGGAGTTAAGATGGAGTGTCGCCTTGTTAACATCCAAAAGCAGAAGTCACATCACAGGCCCTCTTTCCATTTCCCCTGAAAACCGGAACAGAGGCTACCTCATGAGCAACAAGTTTCCCATAAGAACCTATAAGCTCGGCCCATTCCATTTTCCGCAAATTATACACTTTGTCCCCCACCAAACTTTGAACAATAATATCTCCTGTCCCTATAGAGCTACAATCATTAAATATTTTCTCTCTGTAATTAATCCAGGCAACATAAGTTTGAAAAGTTGTAACCAATTTGCACAAGGGTGGGCACTGGATCATTTGTGGAAGACAATTATTTCCACAACACTATGATCACGCCACCTCAAGAGCTTCATTAAGGGTATGAATAGACCGGAAACATACACGTTGTCACTTTATCACACAATCTCTCTCTCTCTTCATTTTTTATAGCCTCACAGGGAAAAATAATCTCTACATTACCGTGTTATGATGAGTGTTATGAGAAACAAAATGCTACATAATATACAGACAGCACCGTCATTGTACAATGTGTGTGCTGGGTTAGGGTTAGGGTCAAAAATCACTTTGCTACACAGCTTTGAGTGATTCTGATCCAATCTTTGACTGAATATATACAAATCAAACAGGAGGTAGATGGAGCCGTACAACACTGGGCATGATTATTTAAATGTTATGGTCGCAAAGGCTATTGCAAGACAGAATAAGTTATTAGAACAGAAAGGATTTAATGATTTTAAAGCAGTTGTCAAAGGGCAAGTATGAGTATCTGGGATTCGAAATATACAATATTGTTACACTTGTAATGAATGTGTCAATTTGTATTTTTTTCAACAGAATGTTACAATAGGTTTTATATGCATTTACTGTACAGGTCTACTGCTTTCGATTAAAGTGACATGCTATATTTTTTTAAAGAAGCATGAATAAGTTCTACAGCATAACATAAGTTAAAAATGAGGGTCGTTAAAACTGAAGGCAGATTAACCTAATTTGTCGAGACCCGAGGAACCTTGAGAGTTAATCAACCCTGTGACCGGGTTTGGTAGCTCATGTTTTTATATTTCAACAACAAAGTTAGGTAAGTCGGAAGCTTGTTTAGTAGAGCTTTGTAAACAAAAAGGAAATAGGGAATTGATCTACGGGACTTTAATGAGGACCAGCCAACATTTTGATACAGGATGCAGTTATTCATATTAAAACTAATCACCTGTGATAGAGCAAAGGGCACTATGGTAGACGACATCCAAAGGTTTAAGAGTTGTGGCTGCTGCATTCTGGTAAATTGTGTTACCATTGTACAGTCAACTTTCCTGCGAGTTTTTGACCATCTGCTTCCTGCTGTTTAGAGTGATGCAATATCTATAAAAAGAAGTCGACTTTAACCATTTACACTGGTGGGAATAGACCTATATGGATAGGGCTACATTTAAATGTTTCTTACAGAAAATTATGAAAAACATATGCATAACCATGGTAGCAAATGAAAGAAAAAAGTTTGGAGATAATGGAGATAATTCACCAAAAGGTGAATACACAACAGTTCACCTGACAAGACTGAATCTAACCATAAAACACTTGATTTTATGTGCGTTTTATATTTACTGTACTTCTCGCCGCATTGGTTGATAAGGAAATCTGACAATACTCTGAATACATTCAGTAACATATGACTATTCCTGGAAAATGTAGGGTAGGTGTAGCATAAGACAAGAAAATTACAAAGATTTGAGTGAGAGGACTAACTGGTGTCTCGAATTTGCCACACACCTCTCCAAAATGTGCACAGTTTTTGGTCAGTATATCGTTTATTTTAACAAAAACAATATGTTTCTTGTCCATCATGCATTTATCAGAGTTATTGACCTAACAGTGAGACAGTTTTGAGTAACTTGTGGTGCTGAAACTTGAAGCAGCAGTCGTGGCACAATCAATCGGAAATGGACAGCTGATGGTGCTGAAAGTATACAAATTTAAGTAGGCATAATTCATTTTCAACATCTTCATTTTAAATTAGACTTTACTAACAACAAAAGGGATCGGTTGTGAAGAAAAATGTATTGTGTCATTTCTCTGACGTTCAGTGGCTGAGCTACACTTTCTATAGCCGAGGAGGGAAAACATTACTTTCACTACCAATTGATTAAGCCATTCACTTTCTGTAAAATAAATGTTTAAACCCAGACAGCTTTTAGGGAAACAACCTTCTCTCATTGGGTTAAAGAAGAAGAGTAGACAGCAGTTAAAGCTGACATTTTTCTAAAGGTTCCTAACGATGTCTCAGATTAAATGATTTGCTAACAGGGACAGTTTCGTTGCAAACAAGACACTGATTTTGCATTGGATAAATAGAAGATGAACACGTAGGCCTCACTCTCTGTCCATTACTCTGTAATTCTGGTGATTTGTGTTGTATTAAAACAGATTCTGCCTATCTGTAAAATGACGTAGAATCGCATGAAATGTTAATATAAGCCTTTTTTCTCTGACCTGCAAATACGATGATAGATTAATTCAATGATTTTATTATAAAATAGATCTTTCCACCCCTACTTTTGTCCACAGTGGTCTGTGATCTCACAACCTTCTTGCACACTGCCCTGTGTGCAATCGAAATTCCTGAAAGCATTCCATGTAATGCTTACAGGCAGTGGAGGATTTAGGTATAGGCGACATGGGCAGATGCCCAGGGCGGCATCTTGCCTGGGGCGGCACAGGGCGCCCGCACAAAAACAAATTAGGAATGGTGACATTTGCGCGATCGGTTTTCTATTGCTCATTTGCACTTCACGTCAATGATATGTCATCGAGTGGGACTGTGGGTCAATTAACCTTGTCGGAGTGGGCGCCCTGATTCTAGTTTGTGAGCTAGACAGGCTACTGCCTGGGAAGGTCTCCCACTCAGAAGTACGAGATGGGGAGGGGGACGGGGGTAGGTTGACCTCAGGTCTCCCACTAGAAGCCCGAGGTAGGGGGAGAGGGGGAATCTATCAAATAGCGTACCTCTAATTTCGTACAGTACTAATGCAATTAGTTGTGCAATTTAGTTTGTGTGTTTCTTGTTTGAAGCGCAATCGTGTAATAATCAGGTCTCTTCTTTATAAGTGTATTTGTGTGAAATAGGATTTGTGCAGTTTAGTTATTTGTGTGTTTTTTGTTAGCAATAGGGTAATAGTGTAATAATTATATAATTTTGTATTTGTATTTATATACTACAATTTGTTTCTATTTGTCTTTCTAACTTATTTTTGAAATTTATGAGTTATTTTTAAAATATTTATATAGTTTTAAATGTTATGATTATTTATTTGTATTGTTCCAAATGTCTGAATAAAAATTCCAGTTAGTGCAGAATCTGGATTTGTTTTGTTGTTGGTGGGGTGCGCTGAAGGGCGGGTTCACCCAGGGAGCCACAAAGGCTGGAACCGCCACTGCTTACAGAATGAAATACAGTTTCTAAAATAGCATATCTAAGGATCTGGTCTGTCCAAGAAGTGAGGGGAGCGGGAATGCTAAGGATGTTCTCTACTATCCACTTTATATTTTAATTATTATTTGGGGTATTTTGCTGAAGGGAGGGCCGTCCATTTTCATTTCAGAGGTCCAATTTCCTCCATGTAACCCTTACTATAAATAACTTTCACTCCCTAAGGTACTGTTTTTAGCTCTCCTACCTGTGTCATTGAGTAACTAGGAGGAAGCACACTTACAGTTGTTTCGTGTGGAACACAACCCTGCATCCTGCCATTACACAATTACTACTGTTTACGCAATCCAACAACGGTCCATTAAAAATCGCAATCTAGGTCATGTTGGCATGATTTGAAAGCATGTTCTATTGCTTACACGACTAGCTAAGTTATAAAATAGGATCTTACAGTGTTTGGCTTTGACAAGGCAGTTCAGAGAAACAGACCGTCATTTTGATGCGCATCGAATGGAGTGATGAGCGCAAGTTTTTTTAACAATAAACATAGGTTCATTCTGTTCAAAACAACCCAGGGTATGACTGTACATCAAACATAGTGATCTTAAACTCTGACAATGTATATGCGTTTTATGATTCGGAGATGTGAAGTGCAGGTGGCTTGCTTGTATGACATCAAAGTGGTATTTTTTATAATCCTGAACGTCTTGTCTTTCAAAAATACATTTGGTCATCTTAATTTAGAGTGACAATGATCAGACAACAAAAAATATTCAAAGTTACCCAATTAGTGCGAGGTATGAGGACAACTTCTTGTCACGATTGGTGTTCAAGCGAACGGCTGTCAGTCAAAAACCATACAGTGCAAAGCCAGAACTCTAACGCATGTCTGGTATGTTACTGTACAGCCAGCCACTACGTTCCAATTTAGGTGCTTCATAGTGCCCAAATCGTCAATTTTTAACCTGTATACTGGTACGAGAGGAAAGGGTTGAATCTTAGCTTTTTAACAAGCTCACCAGTATGTTTTTTTTAATGTTAAATCCTTGTCAATTCAAATGCTCAGATATTTATAGGCGGGAACCCAATCGTTGAGAGCACCCTTCAATTCATAAATATGTAGTCCATCTAAAACATTTTTGCAAGAATTATAGAACATATATTTAGTTCTCACCACATTAAATACAGTGGGGCAAAAAAGTATTTAGTCAGCCACCAATTGTGCAAGTTCTCCCACTTAAAAAGATGAGGCCTGTAATTTTCATCATAGGTACACTTCAACTATGACAGACAAAATGACAAAAAAAAAAATCCAGAAAATTACATTGTAGGATTTTTAATGAATTTATTTGCAGATTATGGTGGAAAATAAGTATTTGATCAATAACAAAAGTTTATCTCAATACTTTGTTATATACCCTTTGTTGGCAATGACAGAGGTCAAACGTTTTCTGTAAGTCTTCACAAGGTTTTCACACACTGTTGCTGGTATTTTGGCCCATTCCTCCATGCAGATCTCCTCTAGAGCAGTGATGTTTTGGGGCTGTTGCTGGGCAACACAGACTTTCAACTCCCTCCAAAGATTTTCTATGGAGTTGAGATCTGGAGACTGGCTAGGCCACTCCAGGACCTTGAAATGCTTCTTACGAAGCCACTCCTTCGTTGCCCGGGCGGTGTGTTTGGGATCATTGTCATGCTGAAAGACCCAGCCATGTTTCATCTTAAATGCCCTTGCTGATGGTAGGCTTTGTTACTTTGGTCCCAGCTCTCTGCAGGTCATTCACTAGGTCCCCCCGTGTGGTTCTGGGATTTTTGCTCACCATTCTT
Source organism: Salvelinus fontinalis (assembly GCF_029448725.1). Lineage (NCBI taxonomy): Eukaryota > Metazoa > Chordata > Actinopteri > Salmoniformes > Salmonidae > Salvelinus > Salvelinus fontinalis. The sequence goes on from NC_074699.1 coordinate 6,284,283, forward strand.
GTGATAATTTTGACCCCACGGGGTGAGATCTTGCGTGGAGCCCCAGATCGAGGGAGATTATCAGTGGTCTTCTATGTCTTCCATTTCCTAATAATTGCTCCCACAGTTGATTTCTTCAAACCAAGCTGCTTACCTATTGCAGATTCAGTCTTCCCAGCCTGGTGCAGGTCTACAATTTTGTTTCTGGTGTCCTTTGACAGCTCTTTGGTCTTGGCCATAGTGGAGTTTGGAGTGTGACTGTTTGAGGTTGTGGACAGGTGTCTTTTATACTGATAACAAGTTCAAACAGGTGCCATTAACCTGTCTAGGATCAGCGTGGCGCTAGCGGCACCCCCCCCCCCCCCCCCACTGAAAAACCAGTGCCGCGAAATTCAAAAAAAATATTTTTTTAAAATATTTAACTTTCACACATTAAAGTCCAATACAGCTAATGAAAGACACAGATCTTGTGAATCCAGTCAACATTTCCGATTTTTAAAATGTTTTACAGGGAAGACACAATATGTAAAGATGTACATCTATTACCTAAAAACACATTAGCATAATCCACCATCTTTTATTTGTCCACCAACACCAGTAGCCATCACCAATTCGGCTAAACTAAGATATTTATAGCCCCTAACCAACAAAAAAACTCATTAGATGACAGTTTGATAACATATTTATGGTATGGGATAGGTTTTGTTAGAAAAAAGTGCATATTTCAGGTATATGGCATAGTTTACAATTGCACCCACCATCACAAATGGACTAGAATAATTACAATGAGCAACGTGTTTACCTAACTACTAATCATCAAACATTTCGTAAAAATACACAGCATACACGAATCGAAAGACACAGATCCTGTGAATACAGACAATATTTCAGATTTTCTAAGTGTCTTACAGCGAAAACACAATAAATCGTTATATTAGCTTAGCACATAGCAATTAGCAGCCCAGCATTGATTCTAGCCAAAGTGAGCGATAAAAGTCAACATCGCCAAAAGATATTAATTTTTTCACTAACCTTCTCAGAATTCTTCCGATGACACTCCTGTAACATCACATTACAACATGCATATACAGTTTGATCGAAAATGTTTATATTTAGCCACCAAAATCATGGTTAGACAATGTGAAATGTAGCTCAGCTGGTCAGAAAATGTCCTTGCGCCACTTAGACAGTGATCTACTCTTATACATAAATACTCATAAACGTGACTAAAAAATATAGGGTGGACAGGGATTGATAGACAATTTAATTCTTAATACAATTGCGTTATTACATTTTTTAATTTATCCTTACTTTTCAATACAGTTTGCGCCAAGCGAAGCTACGTCAAAAAACATGGCGTCCTAAGCCACTAAAATGTTTCGACAGAAACACGATTTATCATAATAAAAATGTCCTACCTTGAGCTGTTCTTCCATCAGTATCTTGGGCAAAGGATCCTTTCTTGGGAGAAATCGTCTTTTGGTGGAAAGCTGTCCTCTTGCCATGTGGAAATGTCAACTGCGTTCGGGATGAACTGAAAAGCGTGCCCAACTTTTCACATCGTTGCAAAAATAAATGTCCCAAAATCGCACTAAACGGATATAAATTGCTATAAAACGCTTTAAATTAACTACTTTATGATGTTTGTAACTCCTATAACGAGTGAAAAGATGACCGGAGAAATATAACAGGCTAAACTAACGCTTGGAACAGGAGAGGGTCGGTGTCTTCCACGCGCGTTACGCAGCAAGAAAAGACTTGCTAGCTAAAGGTTTTTTTCATTTGTAGGGCCTGTGAACGCGCAATCGACCCCGTTGGAATCGTCATCACGTAAAGGCATCCAGGGGAAGACGTAAGAAGTGTCCGTATAGTCATAGCAACGACAGTGCCCTTTTAACTGACTTCAGAAAAGTGGCCAACATTTCTCAAATCTGACTCCATGTCAGGGAAATTGCTGTAGAATGGGCTCTGTTCCACTTAGAGACAAAATTTCAACTCCTATAGAAACTATAGACTGTTTTCTATCCAATAATAATAATAATATGCATATTGTACGATCAAGGATTTTGTGGGAAGCCGTTTAAAAAATTAGCCAAATTAGCATAAATAGTCTAAACAGCGCCCCCATCCCCAACAGGTTTAATACAGGTAACGAGTGGAGGACAGAGGAGCCTCCAGAAGTTACTGGTCTGTGAGAGACAGAAATCTTGCTTGTTTGTAGGTGACCAAATACTTATTTTCCACCATAATTTGCAAATAAATTCATTAAAAATCCTACAATGTGATTTTCTGGATTTCTTTCTCTCATTTGTCTGTCATAGTTGAAGTGTACCTATGATGAAAATTACAGGCCTCTCTCAACTTTTAAGTGGGAGAACTTGCACAATTGGTGGCTGACTAAATACTTTTTTGCCCCCCTGTACATGTTTTACCAGGGCTTTTTGTAAGGCAACCAAGTCAGATTGCAGCTCTAACAACAGCTGGTCTACAGTTAGGGCAGTGGCATAGATAACAGTATCGTCAGCATACAGACTAATTACAAGTTAACAGATATATAAATAATATTGGTCTAAAACATAGTAAAGAGAAAAGGTCCCAATAACAACCCCTGTGTTACACCTTTCATAACATCCAGGAAACTAGACTTAACACCATCTGAAATCAGTGTCCTGTCTGACAGATCATTCTCAAACCACTTACAAGAGGCCTGATCCAGGCCTATTTCAGTCAACCTTTGAATGAGAATGTGATGGTCAACAGTGGAAAGGTCTATGAATAAGGCAGCACAATTATTTTTATTATCTAAGCAATTTAACACATCTGAAACAAGCCTACCAGCTGAAATGGTGATATCTCAGCGGTTGTCAATTGCGGTCAGCAATTCCTTCAGGCTCGGGGGGTTCTGTAATGCTCACCGTCTTCTTCATCTCGTATGGCAGGGCCCGGAGGTATTTATCCAGGATGAGCTTGTCAAGCATCAGGAAGGACGGTACTTCCCTCAGTAGCCAGCCCTTGGTCAGGCGCACCAGGTCGCTCATCTGGGCACGGGGGGAAAGGGTGGGGTCAAAGGCCCAGTCGTGGACCAGTTGTGCACGGCGTGCGAGATTGAACACACAATGGCTCAGTATCTCCCGTTTGAGTCCCTCATAATTCGCGGCCTGGTCGGTGTTCAAATCAAAGTAGGCCTTCTGGGCCTTCTCAGAGAGGTAGGGTGCCAACAGGCTAGCCCAGTTGTGCTATCCTTCCCTCTGTGCCGTGCTCTCGAAGGTGCACAAATAGGATTCCACGTCATCTTCCTCCCTTAACTGAACCAGGAACTGATTCGGGCCTGACTGCTGAGCCCTCCCAACCTTCAACTGGGCTACCTCCACTACCAGTCTGCGGTTTTGTTGGTGCTGCTCATCCAGCGCTTGCTCCTGGAAAGCCTGTTGCTTCTGCTGGCTGAGGATGAACTGAGCCACCAGCTCCTCCATGGTCATCTCCGTACGCTCGATCCCGCGACACCCAAAGCTACTGAGATGCCCACATTCTCCACCATATGTGGTAAACCGTGGGGTGTTGGGTTGAGCGTGCAGAGATTGACACAGAGACAGGGAGGCTTGAGTCCACAAAAACAACTTTACAAAGACAGAAAATAAACATAAAGAGAATCACATCTTCTCTCCTTTCGCTTGGTGTCGGTCTCCCCCCCACCTTCTCTCTCGCGCTGTGCCACTGTACTCCTTTTATTTGGCCTCCACGGCTGGTTGGCACTTTCCTCTAATTACCTCCACTGTCTGTGTCGTGGTGCCCAGCTCCCGTATTCCCAGCAGAGGGAGTCGACATCGCCTCACATACCTCTCCTCTATTACCACCCCCGGGGTAGACCTCCTGGGATACCACAGCTTCAAAATGACTTTATTGAACATGTTAGGCACACCGAGTGACAAGAGAAAGAAGAGTGGAGGCATTGTGTGAAACCCCTATTGCATGCATACAATTGCACTCACAATGACACAACAGGTGAGACTCCATTCTTTGTCATGTTTGGGCGACAAGTTCGGTTACCCATTGACCTTTGTTTTGGACTGAATCCAGCTGGCAACAATGCAACCACACACCAGAACTACACTAAACAGCGAAGAAGACAATTGAAGTACGCTTACGAGTGGGCTATGAAATCTACAAAGAGTCAGAGGGCCAACAAAAGCAGTTGGGACTCAAAAGTGATAGCATCGACAATCACTGAAGGTGACAGAGTGCTCATCAGGAAGAAGTGCATTTGAGGGAAACAAGTTATCTGATCGCTGGGAGTCTGATGTGCACATTGTGGTGCGGACGTGCGAAGCTGACATATGGAACTGTTTCAAGATGGTCATACATACATCTTAACATAATTTTTTAAATTTATTAATCTAATCAGTTAGTAGTTGGATTTATTGCACCTATTACTTAGATAGCCGTTGAGTTTCTATGATACAGTGCATTCGGAATGTATTCAGACATTTTGTTACGTCACAGCCTTAATCTAAAATGGATTAAATATATTTTTTTCCTAATCAATCTACGCACAATATCCCATAATGACAAAGCAAAAACAGGTTTAGCAACATTAGCAAATTTGTTACAAATAAAAAACAGAAAAACCTTATTTACATACGTATTCAGATGTTTTGCAATGGGGTTCGAAATTGAGCTCAGGTGAATTCTGTTTCCATTAATCATCCTTGAGATGTTTCTAAAACTTCATTTAAGTCTACCTGTGGTAAATTCAATTGATTGGAAATTATTTGGAAAGGCACACAGCTGTCTATATAAGGTCCTACAGTTGACAGTGCACTTTTATTTAACCATGTAGGCCAGTTGAGAACAAGTTCTCATTTACAACTGCAACCTGGCCAAGATAAAGCAAAGCAGTGCGACAAAAACAACAACACAGAATAACAAACGTACAGTCAATAGGAAAAAATCGATATATGGTGTGTGTAAATTAGGTAAGATTAGGGAGGTAAGGCAATAAATAGGCCTTAATGGCGAAGTAATTACAATTTAGCAATTAAACACTGGAGTGATAGATGTACAGAAGATGAATGTGCAAGTAGAGATGCAAGTAGAGATAAAGGAGCAAAAAAAAATAAAAATAAAAATATGGGGATGAGGTAGTTGGATGGGCTATTTACAGACGGGCTGTGTACAGGTGCAGTGATCTGTGAGCTGCTCTGACAGCAGATGCTTAAAGTTAGTGAGGGAGATATGAGTCTCCAGCTTCAGTGATTTTTGCAATTCGTTCCAGTCATTGGCAGCAGAGAACTGGAAGGAAAGGCGGCCAAAGGAGGAATAGGCTTTGGGGATGACCAGTGAAATATACCTGCTGGAGCGCGTGCTACAGGTGGGTACTGCTATGGTGACCAGTGAGCTGAGATAAGGCAGGGCTTTACCTAGCAAAGACTTATAGTTAACCTGGAGCGGGTGGGTTTGGTGACAAATATGAAGCGAGGGCCAGCCAACGGGAGCATACAGGTCGCAGTGGTGGGTAGTATATGGGGCTTTGGTGACAAAACGTATGGCACTGTGATAGACTACATCCAGTTTGCTGAGTAGTGTGTTGAAGGCTACTTTATAAATGACATCGCCAAAGTCAAGGATCGGTAGGAAAGTCAGGGTATGTTTGGCAGCATGAGTGAAGGATGATTTGTTGCGAAATAGGAAGCCAATTGTAGATTTAATGTTGGATTGGAGATGCCTAATGTGAGTCTGGAAGGAGAGTTTACAGTCTAACCAGACGGAAGAAGTCTGTTGTAGCCCCCTCGGACGGTTACGTCGGCAACACATTTCCATGACAGACTGACCAAGTGAATCCAGGTAAAAGCTATGCTCCCTTATTGATATCACCTGTTAAATCCTCTTCAGTCAGTGTAGATGAATGGGAGGAGAGGTTAAAGAAGCATTTTTAAGCCTTTAGGCAATTGAGACATGGATTGTTATGTGTGTCATTCAAAGCGTGAACAGGCAAGACAAAAGATTTCAGTGCCTTTGAAAGGGGTATGGTAGTAGGAGCCAGGCACACTAGTTTGAGTACATCAAGAACAGCACCACTGCTGTTTTTTTAATGCACAACAGTCTCCCATGTGTATCAAGAATGCTCCATTCAAAGGACAACCAGTCAACTGCCGAAAGCATTGGAGTCAACATGGGCCAGCATCCCTGTGGAACGCTTTCGACACCTTGTAGTGTCCAAATTGAAGCTGTTCTGATGGCAAAATGGGGTTCAACTCAGTATTAGGAAGGTGTTTTTTACACTCAGTGTATGTAATGCATTGTCATACAGAGATTAAAGATAACATATTTACATTGAAAACCACACAAAAACCATGTCTCTGTTGCTAACAAACAGTCATGGCTGGTAACTACAATTCACTAGAAAAGGTAAGGAACTCTGGGAAATATGCAAATAAGGTAGACTCAATTCTCAAGTTGAATTGCATGTTCACTCAACCTAAAATTCAAAGTTGAGTGAACATACAATTCAACTTGAGAATGAACAGTTGAAGTCGGAAGTTTACATACACTTAGGCTGGAGTCATTAAAACTCATTTTTCAACCACTCCACAAATTTCTTGTTAGTTGGTTAGGACATCTACTTTGTGCATGACACAAGTCATTTTTCCGACAGATTATTTAACTTCTAATTTACTGTATCAGAATTCCAGTGGGTCAGAAGTTTACATACACTAAGTTGACTGTACCTTTAAACAGCTTGGAAAATTCCAGAAAATTATGTCATGGCTTTAGAAGCTTCTGATAGGCTAATTTACATAATTTGAGTCAATTGGAGGGTTACCTGTGGATGTATTTCAAGGCCTACCTTCAAACTCAGTGTCTCTTTGCTTGACTTCATGGGGAAATCAAAAGAAATCAGCCAAGACCTCAGAATTTGTTTTTAGACGTCCACAAGTCTGGCTCATCATTGGGAGCAATTTCCAAATGCCTGAAGGTGTCACGTTCATCTGTACAAACAATAGTACGCAAGTATAAACACTAAGGGACCACGCAGCATCATATCGCTCAGGAAGGAGGTGCATTCTGACTCCTAGAGATTAACGTATTTTGGTGCGAAAAGTGCAAATCAATCGCAAAACAACAGCAAAGGACCTTGTGAAGATGCTGGAGGAGACAGGTACAAAAGTATCTATATCCACAGTAAAACGCGTCCTATGTCGACAAAACCTGAAAGGCCGCTCAGCAAGGAAGAAGCCCCTGCTCCAAAACCGCCATAAAAAAAGCCAGACTACGGTTTGCAACTGCACATGGGGACAAAGATCGTACTATTCTGGTCTGATGAAACAAAAATAGAATTGTTTGGCCATAATGACCATTGTTATGTTTGCCAAAGAACACGTTTGCCGAAGAGCAAGCCGAAGAACACCATCCCAACCGTGAAGCACGGGGGATCATGTTGTGGGGGTGCTTTGCTGCAGTAGGGACTGATGCACTTCACAAAATAGATAGCATCATGAGAAAGAAAATTATGTCGATAATTAAAGCAACCTCTCAAGACATCAATCAGGAAGTTAAAGCTTGGTTGCAAATGGGTCTTCCAAATGGACAATGACCCCAAGCATACTTCCAAAGTTGTGGCAAAATAGCTTAAGGACAACAAAGTCAAGGTATTGGAGTGGCCATCACAAAGCCCTGACCTCAATCTTATTGAACATTTGTGGGCAGAACTAAAAAAGCTTGTGCGAGCAAGGAGACCTACAAACCTGACTCAGTTACACCAGCTCTGTCAGGAGGAATGGGCCAAAATTCACCCAACTTATTGTGGGAAGCTTGTGGACGGCTACCCGAAATGTTTGACCCAAGTTAAACAATTTAATGGCAATGCTACCCAATACTAATTGAGTGTATGTAAACTCCTGACCCACTGGGAATGTGATGAAAGAAATAAAAGCTGAAATAAATCATTATCTCTTCTATTATTCTGACATTAAAGTGGTGATCCTAACTGACCTAAGACAGGGAACTTTTACAAGGATTAAATGTCAGGAATTGTGAAAAACTGAGTTTAAATGTATTTGGCTAAGGTGTATGTAAACTTCCGACTTCAACAGTATGTAGGTTCAGCTATATGCCCAAATGTTGAGCAAACTCACAAATCTATTGCAGCTGGTTGCTTTACACTTACAGTTGTACGTTGAGTCAACTTCAATGCCATTTTGTTGAGCAGACTTACAATCCTATTGCATCAGGTTGCCATACAATTGTACATTCAATCAACATATATTTTTTAACAGTGTGTTACTACAGTCATACCTGTCTCACAGTGACGTCCCGTAAAGCCTGAGGGGCAGATGCAGGTGTTGGGCGACACACAGGTACCCCCGCTCCTACACCCCTCCTCACAGAATGCTGGAAAGAGAGAGAGACAGACAAAGTAGAGAGAGAGACAGAGAAAGTAGAGAAAGAGAAAGAAAGAGAAACAGAGAAGCAGCGAGAGAAAGTGAGAGAAAAGGTAGAAAAACAGGGAGAAACAGCCAGTGCAAGAGTTTAATTCTCACACATCAATATCACAAACACAATCCTACTGTGAACACCATTTTGTAATGTTCTATTTAACAGCGTTGGTTTTTGTGGCTCAAATGACCAGTCCCTCACTGTGCATTACCTCCACCACACACAACCCTATTCTCAAACTTGAAATGGGTAAGAAGCCCAGCTCGCCGGCTTGGCCCTGGGCATGGAATGTGAGCCGCCTAGTGGGCCACTTTTGCTAAGCAGAACTGCCGCACACATTCAAAAAATTATGCCCTCCAGCATTTTCCAAGGTCACCATTACTCTCCATGGGGAGGAATAGTTTTAGGCTCTATGCATTCTCAGTAGAGGGTGAGATGGGGCTTTGTGGGTCCCACTCTCTTTCTTCGTGTGTGTGTATGTGTGTTGTCATGTATGTGTGTGAGAGAAAATGTGTCTGTGTGTGCGTATGTGCATCATGTGTGTGTGGGATGTGATCTTCACAACCCCCCAGTTGATGGATTGCAAAGCACAATGTGAAACTAACTGTGACTTGTGCTCTGAATGTACAAGACGTGATCGCTCGCTCTCATTTTCGTATGGTTGGCCTTAGTAGAAAGGTTTGACAGTGTCCAGGTCTCCATTTCTTTCAGCAAGTTTTAATTAATGACAGGATTTTAAGGATGAGTCTAAATTGGCAAAAACCTATATTTATAGTGTTGTGCGTTTTACTGTGTGTGTGTGTGTGTGTGTGTGTGTGTGTGTGTGTGTGTGTGTGTGTGTGAGAAAGATAGTCGGAGGCCAACACACACTACACAAACACATAGGTCAACTCGCTTTGGTTTATGAGTCCAATAAACATCCATGTGCTCACGTAATGATCTCACCGGTCTCGGTATAAAAGCATGCTAAATATACAAACCGATACATAAGTGCAATAAATAACCACGCTGCACCATGCCAAAACCCATCAGTGATGTTCATTTGACTGGATCCCCTTATAAAGAAGTTATTTCAGGCACCTCATTTCGAGCCTGATTGTACTAATACACCTCACAATTAAAGAATTAGAATTAGACCGAGTCAATATAAATGTATCTTCTTCTCTACTTATCATTTTACTGCAATCAGTAAAAGGTGGTGGATGTAAGGGAGAGATTCTCTCCTCCACAGCAGCCCCAGTGACCAGCTCAACCATCCCACTGCCTAACTGAGACTGTTGCTGATTGCTGATTCACTACTTTTGGAGACGTTCTTATAACCACAAGTTTGCTATTTGACTTTCGATTCGAGTCCTAGATTGACTTCGAGCACCGGGTGGTATAGGAATCATCCCGGCTCCTTATTAACTGGCCCGTTCATGCTTGTTGAGCTTCCAAGGTTTCATTTGGGATGCGGAAACATCGAAGACGGTATGCTAAAGGAAATTCCTGTGATTCCAGGTTCCTCCGATTCCACGCTAGGAAATTGAATTGACTTAATTAGTGCTGGGGTGACTGTCGCATATCCCTTTAATGGGCTGTACTAAGAGATCGTCAGCCCTCATCATAACGATCCTTCTCTAATTGGGAGCACAAATCTCATTAGGGGAACGAACGGAGAGAGCAAAGCCAAGCGCGACGACTCGCTCTGTTCAAATAAAATATGTCGGAGGAGAGCAGGGAGAGAGCACGGTCACATGTTATAGAGTGTTCCTGGATACATTATCATGAATACAGTCATCAGCACTAATGGAGGCACGTCAGCGGTCATTTAGATAATGGACGTTAAGCTCCTTACTCTTAGCCTACATGGTTTGGCGGGTGACACCTCAATAGTGGTGTTGTCAGGAGGAGACCTACATAGTCTGAATACCTACAGTACCAGTCAAACGTATGGACACACCTACTCATTCAAGGGGTTTTCATTATTTGTACTATTTTCTGCATTGTAGAATAACTACAAAACTATGAAATGACACATATGGAATCATGTAGTAAGCAAAAAAGTGTTAAACAAATCAAAATATATTTTCTTCTTCAAAGTAGCCACCCTTTGCCTTGATGACAGCTTTGCAAAATCTTGGCATTCTCTCTAGCAGTCACCTGGAATGCATTTCAATTAACAGGTGTGCCTTGTTAAAAGTTATGTTGTGGAATTTCTTAATGCGTTTTAGCCAATCAGTTGTGTTTCGTGACAAGGTAGGGGTGGAATACAGAAGATAGCCCTATTTGGTAAAAGACCAAATCCATATTATGGCAAGAACAGCTCAAATAAGCAAAGAGAAACGACAGTCCATCATTACTTTAAGACAGAAAGGTCAGTCAATACGGAACATTTCAAGAACGTTGAAAGTTTCTTCAAGTGCAGTCGCAAAAAAAACATTGAGCGCTATGACGAAACTAGCTCACATGAGGACCGCCACAGGAAAGGAAGCCCCATAGTTACCTCTGCTGCAGAGGATAAGGTCATTAGAGTTAACTGCACCTCACATTGAATCCCAAATAAATGCTTCACAGACACATCTCAACATCCACTGTTCAGAGGAGACTGCGTGAATCAGGCCTTCATGGTCGAATTGCTGCAAAGGATCCACTACTAAAGGACACCAATAAGAAGAAGGGACTTGCTTGGCCTGAGAAACACCAGCAATGGACATTAGACTGGTGGAAATCTGTCCTTTGGTTCAATGAGTCCACATTTTTGATTTTTGGTTCCAACCGCTGTATCTTTATGAGATGCAGAGTAGGTGAATGGATGATCTCCGCATATGTGGTTCCCACTGTGAAGCATGGAGGAGGAGGTATGTTGGTGCTTTGCTGGTGACACTGTCTATGATTTATTTAGAATTCAAGGCACACTTATCCAGCATGGCTATCACAGCATTTCTGCAGTAATGCGCCATGCCATCTGGTTTGCGCTTAGTGGGGCTATCATTTGTTTTTCAACAGGACAATGACCCAAAACACACCTCCAGGCTGTCTAAGGGCTATTTGACCAAGCAGGAGAGTGATGAAGTCCTGGAGTGATGAAGTCCTGCATCAGAGGACCTGGTCTCCACAATCACCCGATAGTTACAGTGAAGCATACAAAGACATTCTTGACGATTCTGTGCTTCAAATTTTGTGGCAACACTTTGGGGAAGGCCCTTTTATGTTTCAGCATATTAATGCCCCTGCGCAGAAAGCGAGGTCCATACAGAAAGGATTTGTTGAGATCAGTGTGGAAGAAATTCACTGGCCTGCACAGAGCCCTGACCTCAACCCCATCGAATACCTTTGGGATGAATTGGAACGCCGACTGTGTGCCTATTTGCCCAGCATCAGTGCCCGACCTCACCAATGCTCTTGTGGCTAAATGGAAGCAAGTCCTCACAGCAATGTTCATCACCCGATTTTCGGGTTGTCACATGGTGTGACGAACACAGATCTAACTCTGTCACCTTTCACTTTAGACGCAGAAGTGCGACTTAAGTGGATATCTCTAGCTTAAACTGACGGCATTATATGAGACGATCGGGTCAAATCGGTCTTATGTAGAAAAAATTTAAATTGTGTTTTTTGCATTGGATAAAAGTAGAGACTTAGAGCTACAAACAGTATATCATACAATACAGTTGAGGAACAAGGGGAAACTAACTTTGCTTTGAAAGTTGATAAACTTGTCAAAAAATAACAAACTGGCTTTATTTATAAATTAGTAACAATGTCTCACCCCATGTTCAAGAATGGCCTTTTTCTTGCTCACTTTAGGTTATTTGACAATGAAAGCATCTCCAAAATATCGTTATTTTTTAAACAAAGCGATTATTATTATTAATTAATTTTGAATTTGTGGCCTGCTGGAGGTCATTTTGCAGGGCTCTGGCAGTGCACCTCCTTGCACTAAGGCGGAGGTAGCGGTCCTGCTGCTGGGTTGTTGCCCTCCTACGGCCTCCTCCACGTCTCCTGATGTACTGGCCTGTCTCCTGGTAGCGCCTGCATGCTCTGGACACTACGCTGACAGACACAGCAAACCTTTTTGCCACAGTTCGCATTGATGTGCCATCCTGGATGAACTGCACTACCTGAGCCACTTGTGTGGGTTGTAGACTCCGTCTCATGCTACCACTAGAGTGAGAGCACCGCCAGCATTCAAAAGTGACCAAAACATCAGCCAGGAAGCATAGGAACTGAGAAGTGGTCTGTGGTCACCACCTGCAGAATCACTCCTGTTTTGGGGGGTGTCTTGCTAATTGCCTGTAATTTCCACCTTTTGTCTATTCCATTTGCACAACAGCATGTGAAATTTATTGTCAATCAGTGTTGCTTCCTAAGTGGACAGTTTGATTTCACAGAAGTGTGATTGACTTGGAGTTACATTGTGTTGTTTAAGTGTTCCCTTTATTTTTTTGAGCAGTGTATAATTCTCAAAGTCCTGTGCATGTGTTAATCATTGAATTTGCCTGAGTTGAGTACGGAAGCTATTCATATTAACCTGTGGAGACTTAATCACTGTGTTGTATCCCATTATATTCTGCCTTTATATTGTATCTGTTAAGTACCTAATTTCCAACGTATTTAGTCTAGTAAATAAAACCTTGAATGTATTATTTGTGGAATTGAGTTCATTTGCGAGCAATTTGGTTCTCGAGGTACCCGAGCTTGACGTCTGTTCAGAATGAGAATATAGTAAATTGATTAAAACTATTGTGGAAATAGGATTAATGATATAACGGTTCATGTTAACTACAGTTATAGTTAATTCAAGAACGAATCTATATCCAACCCTTAAGGGTGCCCCTCTTAATCAAATAATTCAGATCAATTTATTGTGCATTCGGGAAACATTCAGACCCCTGCCCTTTTCTATCTACCACTTGGACAGCTCATCTCCTCCCTCTGGTGGCCAAAAGTCCCTACGGCATTGTGGTTCTTCTTATGAAGCAAACTGACTTCCTTCCACACTTAATCAGCGTTACAATTGGAGTACGTTACTGAAATGATTAAGCTACCAATTGGTAGTCATGTATGATCACAGTTTAACCATCTTTGCCCATTTTTGCCATTTTACTAAACAATTAAATAGTGCAGCTTGTTTGAACATGGACTCTAAAGACTGATCCTGTGTTATTGTTGATTCATTACTCTTTGTTTATTCATAGGTGGTTAATTGTTCATTAATTACTTTGCATGTGCAGCTTACTGCTCGATTATTGATTCTTCATCAACACATAATATTTGAACCATTTTAAAACAGCATGACCATTCCACTAGAAGTGCAAAGGACATTTAAACATGTTTTCTAGACTATGTATCAAACTGAAGGACTCATGACATGTTGATCTATTCATGAAGCACACAGACATTTTTTTCATTCTCTTTTCCTATACCATTAAAATGGTTATAATGAGTATTTTGCTGTAACATCAAAATGTGTAGATTTTACCCAGGGTATGTTTGTTAACTAAAGGCTATGCATTACATTGTAGGCATTGTTAAACTGTTTGTGTACATAATAAACATTCTGTGAACACAGGGACACTATAAAAAGTGTTGGTCCCATATTTCATGAGCTGAAATAAAAGATCCCAGAAATGTTCCATGTGCACAAAAAGCATATTTATCTAAAATTGTTAGCACAAATTATTTTACATCCCTTTGCCCATTGCCAGTTGGTCAGCGCATGCTCGGAGTGCGCGGCCTTGTGAATGTTGACCTGCTTAAAGGTCTTACATCGGCTTTGGAGAGCATGATCACACAGTCGTCCGGAACAGCTGATGCTCTCATGCATGCTTCAGTGTTGCTTGCCTCGAAGATAGCATAGAAGTCATTTAGCTTGTTTGGTAGGCTCGTGTAGCTGGGCAGCTCGCGGCTGTGCTTCCATTTGTTGTCCGTAATAGTTTGCAAGCCATGTCACGTCCGGGTTAGAGTCCCACTCCTTGAAAGCGGCATCTCTACCCTTTAGCTCAGTGCGGAAGTTGCCCATAATCCATGGCTTCTGGTTGGGGAATGTACATACAGTCACTGTGGAGATGACAACATCGATGCACTTATTGATGAAGCCAGTGACTGACGTGATGTACTCCTCAATGCCATCGGAAGAATCCCAGAACATATTCCAGTCTCTGCTAGCAAAACAGTCCTGTAGATTAGCATCTGAGTCATCTGACCACTTCCTTATGGAGTCACTGGTACTTCCTGCTTTAGTATTTGCTTGTAAGCAGGAATCAGGAGGATAGAGTTATGGTCAGATTTTCCAAATGGAGGGGGAGGGAGAGCTTTGTATGCATCTCTGTGTGTGGAGTAAAGGTGTTAGAGTTTTTTTCCCCTTTGGTTGCACATTCAACATGCTGGTAGAAGGTTAAACGGATTTAAGTTTCCCTGCATTAATGTCCCTGGCCAATAGGAGCGCCTCCTCTCGATGAACATTTTCCTGTTTCCTTATGGCTCTATACAGCTCGTTGAGTGCCGTCTTAGTGCCAGCATCGGTTTGTGGTGGTAAATAGACAGCTACGGAAAATATAGATGAAAACTCTCTTGGTACATAGTGTGATCTACAGCTTGTCATGAGATACTACCTCAGGAGAGCACAACCTTGAGACTTAATATTAGATTTTGTGCACCAGCTGTTACTTACAAATAGACACAGACTGCCACCCCTTGTCTTACCGGAGGCAGCTGTTCTATCTTGCCGATGTACCGAAAACCCCGCCAGCTGTATGTTCCCGAGAAAGCAGTATATCCTCTGCATCGGACTCGTTAAAGAGAAAATCTTTGTCTAGTTCGAGGTGAGAAGTTATTTTCCATCATAAGAGATGGGAGCAGCAACATTACGTACAAAATAAGTTAAAAGCAATGCAAAAAACGGAACAAAATAGCACAGT
The DNA here is from genome assembly GCF_029448725.1 of Salvelinus fontinalis. Taxonomy (NCBI): domain Eukaryota; kingdom Metazoa; phylum Chordata; class Actinopteri; order Salmoniformes; family Salmonidae; genus Salvelinus; species Salvelinus fontinalis. The sequence goes on from NC_074699.1 coordinate 6,299,597, forward strand.
TGGTTAGGAGCACATAAAACGGCAGCCATCCCCTCCGGCGCCATTCTTTGACCAGCCACCCGGACAGCTGATGAAACTGAGGAGTATTGCTGTCTGTAATAAAGCCATTTGTGGGGGAAAAAACGAATTCTGATTGGCTGGGTGTGGCTCCCCAGTGGGTGTGCCCCTGCCCAGTCGTGAAATCTATAGATTAGGGCCTAATTAATTGATTTAAATTGATTGATTTCCTAATATTAACTTAAACTCAGTCAAATATTTAAAATTGTTGCATGTTGCGTTTATATTTTTTGTTCAGTATAAAACAATTCCATAGCACCCCCCCAACATCTTACTCTCAATATTCAGGCAATCACACACATGCACGCACACACACACACGTGCACACACACACACACACACACACAAACACACAAAGCTCCTCTGATGCCGACCGAGTCCCAAATATCACCGTATTCCCTACTTAGTGCACTATTTTTAACCAAAGGCCGATGGGCCCTGGTCCAAAGTAGTGCACTATATATGGAATACGATCCCATTTGGGAAGCAACTGCCATTCTGTAAGGAATAGGATCTGAGACGATGACTGCAGACACTTTCTTCTCTGCTCCACCGCAGCTAAATCCAACAGCAGGATGAGGCTAAAAATAATTGCTTTGATAATTAGTACCACCTACAAAAACACGTTTGTTTTTTGTATTTCACATTTTCCAATTAATACTGCTTTTTCCTCCTATGACCTTAAATGTTCAGAAAATACCAATATGGCCTCCAGCGCGGATCTGAACAGCACAACTTAGTGTTTTCCTATCGTCCTGCCAAATTTGGAAAAATAATATATTAGCAGAATCTAGCACTTGCAGGGAACAGCATCATCTCCTATTCCGACACTCCACCTCCCTCCCTCCTCCTCCTCCCTCACTCCATTTTCCCCAATGCAGCGAACATCATTACACTCAGTATCACACCACTACGGCACGCGGTTAGACTATTCTAACACAGTTGCACGTTGTTAGCACAAATAGATGAGAAAAGAGCAGGCATCTCCCATTGTTCTCTAAGCCAGTGTTTAGGCCCCGCTGTCTCTTTTTAAAAACCTCTTTTGTGTACAACAAACCGGTCCTAAAGAAAGAGAAAAAAGACTATTAACAAGATTAGGGAGCTCATTTTGCAGCTGACAAAAGGATTTACAAGGCGCATCTGTTCATTAAGCGGGAAGCGGGTAACAATACTGAACTATAATCTTTAGCGGTGCTCTGATTGAACTTCAGTGGCCCGTCTATTGTTGTGTGCTGGGGTTTTAAACGATGGTACACTTGCTGCTCCTCTGAGGATAACATGACGATGGAGAGAAGGAAGAAGAGAGTAAGGGAGAGATAGACAGACGGCGGGAAACAGTAAGAGGAAGGAGAGACAGCAAGAGGAAGGAGATATAGAAAGGGTGATAAACTCCTTCTCTCTGTATAACATTTACATTTGAGGAAATATTTTCCAGAGACATAAAGTAATGAACAAATGAATGTATTTTACTTTTTCACCGTGGGAATCAAACCCACAACCCTCACATTACAAGCACCATGCTCTACCAACTGAGCCACACAGTACCAGTTTAAGCTTCTAATTTCCATGGATGTGGTGTCCTCTTGACCCTTTCAGGATCAATAACAGTAAACTATATCCTGTGGTGGAGGCCAAGCTTTATGTGAACCAGCAATCACCTCAGTGACAGTGGGTATGAGGGGGAGGAGCAATTTGTTTTCATGCGCAGACCAGCTGGCTGGTGTGTTTACGGGCATATTCAATCTCTTCCTATCCCAGTCTGATGTCCCCACATGCTTCAAGAGGGCCACCATTGTTCTTGCACCCAAGAAGACAAAGAAAACTGAACTTAATGACTATCGCCCCGTAGCACTAACCTCTGTCATCATGAAGTGCTTTGAGAGAGTAGTCAAGGATCATATCACCTCTATCTTACCTGCCACCCTGGACCCACTTCAATTTGCTTACCGCCCCAATAGATCCACAGACCATGCAATCGCCATCACTCTGCACACTGCCCTATCCCATCTGGACAAGAGGGATACCTATGTAAGAATTCTGTTTATTGACTATAGCTCAGCCTTCAACACCATAGTACCCTCCAAGCTCATCATTAAGCTTGAGGCCCTGGGTCTGAACCCCACCCTGTGCAACTGGGTCCTGGACTTCCTGACGGGCCGCCCCCAGGTTGTGAAGGTAGGAAACATCACCTCCACTCCGCTGATCCTCACTGGGGCTCCACAAGGGTGCGTGCTCAGCCTCCTCCTGTACTCACTTTTTGTGTGAGAGTAGCAGGTGTAAGTATGAGGGGGTCATCTGGATCTGTAGAGACTGGAACCAGAGGTCTGGCATTGATGATAGCAGCCACTTCTGCCATCAGAGTAATGAGTGTTTCTTGACTTTCGCAACTTGAATGACCCTGTTGGAGGAACATAGAATCCAGGATTCTCCTTGCTATGCCAATCATCCTCTCCCAGGCACCACCCATGTGAGAGGCATGAGGTGGGTTGAATATCCAGGTGCAGCCCTGTCTTGCCAGGTAGGTATCCACGGAGTCGTCATTGATGTTCGAGGGGATCTTAAGTTCCTTGCAGGCCCCAATCAGAACGAATATGCTTTGCTGGGCCTCGGATCGAGATGAAACGCCTCAGGGTGTTGATAAAGCTTGATGTATCCAGTGACTCAAGGACTTCGATATGAAACGGCTCTCATGCTCATACAGGTGAATATGACAACCCACCGCTTTCTGTGGGCGAGGCCTCCTCTTGTCCGGCGAGAGGCAACGGTCAATGGACCAAATACGTCCAGACCGACATGGGTGAACGGAGGTTAGGTGGAGAGACGATCAGCAGGATGGCTGGCCATCTTCTGTGCCTGAGAAGGACCACGAATTCTCCGACAGGTCACACACTGGTGGATGATGCTGTTCAAGCACCTTTTACCGCCAACTATCCAAAGACCGGCTGTACGAATGCCTCCCTCTGTGAAAAGGCGTCCCTGGTGTTGGGTCCGTTCATGGTAATGCCTCACCAGTAAAGCTGCAACGTGATGCTTCCCCATGATGATCAGGGGGTTATTCTCGTTATGTCTGAGTTTTGCTTCTGTGATGCGACCCCCAACTCTCAGAAGGCCATCTTTATCAATGAATGGATCTAAGGCTCTCAGATAGCTTTCTTTGGGAATTGTTTCCTGGTTCCTGATGCGCTCAAACTATATTAGATAGGTTTCCTCTTGGACTGTCCGTATTATGATATCCTTTGACTGAGAAAATCCATCTGCTGTGCATGCTGTCTGACAGCTGCTGTTTTTTTTCTGCTGTAGTGTTGTTGAAGAGAAAAGCGATGTTCTGGGAGTGGCGTCAGTTTTGCTTTACCCAAAACAAAGCCCATGTGACTCAATCCTTTGACATCTGTCACTTTGAGGTAGGCAACTGTGACTATTGCCTTTGTGGATGAATATGCATAGTTCTCGTCGTCTCACTTCTGAGGGTGAGACCTTAGTGAGGCCCTAGGGATAGGAAGGTTACATAGCTCTTTCAAAAACTCTCTCCATGCAACCCTTGGCTCCTCCATTTCTGGAGGCAGGGGGAGTCCAATTCGCCGTTGGCCATTGTGAGCTCCCTGACAACAGACTTGCCTTGAATGGTGATAGGGGCCACAAATCCAAGTGGGTCGTACAGACTGTTCACAGTTGACAGCACTCCTCGGCGTGTGAAGGGCTTCTCATCTTCGGCTACCTCGAAGGTGACTGTGTCGGTACTGAGGTCCCAGTTAAGACCCAAGCTGCGCTGCATAGGCAGAGTCTCTGAGCCTATGTCGAGATCTTTCGAGATCTTTTAAGTCGTTTGTGTGATCTTGAGATAGAAATGCTTCCATTACCTCCTTCTTGTTCGATACAATCTTGTGCAACCTCAGATTAGAGTTGGCGAGAATCTCGTGTTCTCTTGAGCAGGGTGACCGCATCTTGGACTGTAGGAAATTACTTATTTTCACTTTGTCAATTAGGTTAGTATTGTGGAGTAACTACAATGTTGTTGTTCCATTCTCTATTTTCTCCAACCATTCAAGTCTGTAACTGGTTTTAAAGTCACCCCATGGTGAAATGTCCTTCCTCTACATCAACTGAGTTAGGAAGGACGCCTGTATCTTTGTAGTGAGTTGGTGCATTGATACACCATCCAAAGGTCAATTAACTTCTACTTCCTCCCAATCCCGGATCCGGGAGCACCCCCATCAGTAAAAAATCTGACTAGCATAGCCTAGCATAGCGTCACAAGTAAATAGTAGCATCTAAATATCATTAAATCACAAGGCCAAGACACCAGATGAAAGATACACATCTTGTGAATCCAGCCATCATTTCTGATTTTTTAAATGTTTTACAGGGAAGACACAATATGTAAATCTATTAGCTAACCACGATAGCAAAAGACACAACTTTTTTTGTCCACCATTTCTTTCCTGCATAGGTAGCTATCACAATTTCGACCAAATAAAGATATAAATAGCCACTAACCAAGAAACAACTTCCTCAGATGAAAGTCTGATAACATATTTATTGTATTGCATATGTTTTGTTAGAAAAATGTGCATATTTCCGGTATAAATCATAGTTTACCATTGCAGCCACCATCACAACTCTCACCAAAGCAACTAGAATAACTACAGAGACCATCGTGTATTACCTAATTACTCATCATAAAACATTTCTTAAAAATACACAGCGTACAGCAAATGAAAGACACAGATCTTGTGAATCCAGCCAATATTTCAGATTTTCTAAGTGTTTTACAGCGAAAACACAATATAGCGTTATATTAGCTTACCACAATAGCAAACATCACAACAGCATTGATTCAAGGCAAAAATAGCAATAACGTATAAACCACCAAAATATATTAATTTTTTCACTAACCTTCTCAGAATTCTTCAGATGACAGTCCTATAACATCATATTACACAATGCATATAGAGTTTGTTCGAAAACGTGCATATTTAGCGGCACAAATCGTGGTTTAAAACCTGTCTAGGATCAGCGTGCCGCTAGCGGCACACCCCCCCCCCCCCCCCCACTGAAAAACCAGTGCCGCGAAATTCAAAAAAAATATTTTTTAAAAATATTTAACTTTCACACATTAAAGTCCAATACAGCTAATGAAAGACACAGATCTTGTGAATCCAGTCAACATGTCCGATTTTTAAAATGTTTTACAGGGAAGACACAATATGTAAAGATGTACATCAATTACCTAAAAACACATTAGCATAATCCACCATCTTTTATTTGTCCACCAACACCAGTAGCCATCACCAATTCGGCTAAACTAAGATATTTATAGCCCCTAACCAACAAAAAAACTCATCAGATGACAGTCTGATAACATATTTATGGTATGTTAGAAAAAAGTGCATATTTCAGGTAGATGGCATAGGTTACAATTGCACCCACCGTCACAAATGGACTAGAAAAACTACATTGAGCAACGTGTTTACCTACTTACTAATCATCAAACATTTCGTAAAAATACACAGCATACACGAATCGAAAGACACAGATCCTGTGAATACAGACAATATTTCAGATTTTCTAAGTGTCTTACAGCGAAAACACAATAAATCGTTATATTAGCATAGCACATAGCACATAGCAGCCCAGCATTGATTCTAGCCAAAGTGAGCGATAACGTCAACATCGCCAAAAATATATTAATTTTTTCACTAACCTTCTCAGAATTCTTCCGATGACACTCCTGTAACATCATATTACACAATCCATATAGAGTTTGATTGAAAATGTTTATATTTAGCCACCAAAATCATGGTTAGACAATGTGAAATGTAGCTCAGCTGGTCAGAAAATGTCCTTGCGCCACTTAGACAGTGATCTACTCTTATACATAAATACTCATAAACGTGACTAAAAAATATAGGGTGGACAGGGATTGATAGACAATTTAATTCTTAATACAATTGCGGAATTACATTTTTTAATTTATCCTTACTTTTCAATACAGTTTGCGCCAAGCGAAGCTACGTCAAAAAACATGGCGTCCTAAGCCGCTAAAATGTTTCGACAGAAACACGATTTATCATAATAAAAATGTCCTACTTTGAGCTGTTCTTCCATCAGTATCTTGGGCAAAGGATCCTTTCTTGGGAGTAATCGTCTTTTGGTGGAAAGCTGTCCTCTTGCCATGTGGAAATGCCAACTGCGTTCGGGATGAACTGAAAGCGTGCCCAGCTATTCACAGCGTTAAAGAAATAAATGTCCCAAAATCGCACTAAACGGATATAAATTGCTATAAAACGCTTTAAATTAACTACCTTATGATGTTTTTAACTCCTATAACGAGTGAAAAGATGACCGGAGAAATATAACAGGCTAAACTAACGCTTGGAACAGGAGCGGTCGGTGTCCTCCACGCGCGTTACGCACCAAGAAAAGACTTGCTAGCTACAGGGTTTTTTCATTTGTAGTGCCTGTGAATGCGCAATCGACGCCATTGGAATCGTCATCACGTAAAGGCATCCAGGGGAAGACGTAAGAAGTGTCCGTATAGTCATAGCAATAACAGTGCCCTTTTAACTGACTTCAGAACAGTGGCCAACATTTCTGAAATCTGACTCCATGTCAGGGAAATTGCTGTAGAATGGGCTCTGTTCCACTTAGAGACAAAATTTCAACTCCTATAGAAACTATAGACTGTTTTCTATCCAATAATAATAATAATATGCATATTGTACGATCAAGGATTTTGTGGGAAGCCGTTTCAAAAATTACCCAATTAGCATAAATAGTCTCAACAGCGCCCCCATCCTCAACAGGTTATACAATGAGAAAAGTAGCAGAGCTGCCCAGAAAATGTCGGGAGAAATCTTTGGAGAGGCACCTATTCTAATCAGTAACTAATCCAAAACTTGACTAAAAAATACAGGTTGGACAGCAAATGAAAGACAAATTAGTTCTTAATGCAATCGCTGTGTTATATTTTTAAAATTAACGTTACTTCAGCATACAGCGTGCGCTAAAGCGAGACCGCACCGAAATTCATGGCGGAATTATTATTTGACATTTGTCAACATAAATACGAATTAACAACATAAAGATTGCTTACTATTTGCTGAGCTTCCATCAGAATCTTGGGCAAGGTGTCCTTTCTCCAGAACAATCGTCTTTTGGTTGAAAGATGTCCTCTTCTCCTGTAGAAATAGCAGCTAATGCTAACCCACCTGAGAGGTGTCCAACTCGTGATAGCGTGTGACAAAGAAACCCCAGAAAATCGCAAAAAACTGATATAAACTGCTATAAGTCGGTTTAAATTAACTACCTTATGAAGTTAAGACAAAAACTAATTAAATCAGAGCCGGAGATACAGAACTGCTAAAACGAAAGCTTTTCAGGACGCCGTTGTGATGTCCCTCTTGCGCCAGGCGCCCCGTTGAAAAGAACGGTACCTCCGTTCCATGAGCCTTTATAGTGTCCCAGATGGTGCAATCCAGTCCATTCAAATTCTCACCGCTTACTGACATCTAGAGGAAGGCGTATGTAGTGCATGTAGCCCCATAGCTTGAATGGGGACTTATAAACTGACCCTAGAACGGTTTTAGAAACTAGAGAGTGTTTTCTATCCAATAGTAATAATAATATGCATATTGTACGAGCAAGAATTGAGTACGAGGCAGTTTAATTTGGGAACGTAATTATTACAAAGTCCCAACAGCACCCCCTATTGAGAAAAGGTTTTAAGCCATCGTCGACATAGAAGTCACGTTCCACAAACTGTCTGACATCAGGATCATAGTCTGGTTCTCCTTTTTGAAATTACTCTTTGAGGCCGTAGATATCCACTGCTGGAGAAGGACTGTTACCGAAGACATGGACCTTCATGCGGTAGTCGATGTCTTTGGACAAGTCGTTGTCCTGGAATCACAGGAATCTCAGGAAGTTACGGTCTTCTTCTTTCACCAGAAAACAGTGGAACATTTGTTGTATATCCACTGTCACAGCGACAGATCCCCTACGGAAGCGAGTAAGCACCCCAAGGAGTTTGTTGTTGAGGTCAGACCCAGTCATGAGCACGTCATTGAGGGATACTCCATCGTATTTGGCACTAGAGTCAAAAACCACACAGATTGGACCAGGCTTCTTTGGGTGATAGACACCAATGTAGGTATGTACCACTGTTACTCTTCTTCTTTCAGGGGTGGAGCCACTTCAGCATGACCATACTCAAAAATCTTCTCCATAAAAGGGACAAAGTGCTCTTTCATCTCGGGCTTCCTAAGGAAGTTGCATCTGAGGGAGGAGAAGCGTTTCAGCGCTAATGTCGATTGTCGGCTAGATGACATCTTGGTGACTTGTAATGGTGCCACCCAGCTGTTGCTGTCGTCTTTCCTGATCCCTTCCTTCATGATTTTCAGAAAAGAGCTGTCTTCGATGGAGAAGGCCACTTTATTGTCGTATCTAGTTTGCTGGAACACATTGCAGCCCAAGTGAACTTCATCTTTGTCGCAAGGAAGACTTTTGTAGCAACATAATGCAGGCTGATCGCGAGTTTGGGCATTCCGGAATCTTTCTTTCACCAAGAAGAGGTTGGGACATGGCTCGAAGAGAGTGGGTCGTCCTTTCTCCAAAGTGTTTGTGTGAAAGGTACTCACTGAGAGAGGCTTGTGAACGCTCCCCAGGCAGGCATTGCCTATTATGACCCATCCGAGGTCAAGCTTCTGGGTGTATGGTGAGTCATGGGGCCCATTAACTTGCTTGCGCACATTATGGACTTATAATATCTCTTCCAAGAAGGAGCATGATGGGAGCCTTGGGTTCGAGTTCTGGGATGAGGTGAGCAAGGGGTTTCAGGTGAGCATGGTGGAGCGCTGCGTCTGGAGTTGGGATCTCGGATCGATTGTTTGGGATCTCATTACACTCGATGAGAGTTGGCAGCGCAAGACTGACTTGCCCATCCATAGATTCTACCTTGTAGCTATTGGCTCTTCTTCCTACTGTCTCCATCACTCCGGCGCAGGTCTTAAGGAGTAGGGAGAGTTGGGGCCTTGTACCCTAAAGATATCGAAGAACTCAGAACAAACCAATCTGTTGCTTTGCTCGTCAAGGATAGCATAGAATTTCACTGCTCTATCTCTTTAGCCTGTTGTGTAGATTTTGACAAGGCAGATCTTAGAGCAAGACCAGTCGGTAAGGTTCCCACTGCAGACTTGGGTACACTGAGACGTTTCATCGGAAGGAGGTGTGAGCTCTTCCTCTCCACTGTGCTCTGTAGGAGGTGTGTTATTTTGACGCAGGGAGGTGAATGAATGAAGGGTGGCGTTATGACTCTTGCTCTCACATTCTGCACAGCTAAAGCTTGACTTGCAGTTCTTGGCAATGTGAAAAGAGGATGAACAACATCTAAAGCATAGACCATTCTCTTTCAGGAAAACCTTGTCTTGGTCCAGTGGTTTACTTCCGTAAGGGGTGAGGCTTCTTGTTGATAAGGCACTGCAATTCGGAATTCTCGGCTTACTTGATAGGCTTGTCTGAGTCAGAGGTGGTAGTGGGGGATACCTCTGTTTTGTGAACTGAGTATTCTCTCTGACTGCTTTGCTTCCAGGGAACTTTGTTTGGATAGGAAACACTCTGAAGTTTCTAAAACTCTTTGAATCATGTCTGTGAGTATAACATAACTTATTTAGCTGGCGAAACACAGAGGACAAACCATTCAGAATTCTTTTTTTTGAGGTCACTCTCTTTTCAATGGATTTTCATTGGGAATACAGTTTTCTAATTTACCTTCTTGCAGTTCCTACCGCTTCCACTGGATGTCAACAGTCTTTAGAAATTGTTTGAGGGTTTTTCCTTTGTGTAATGAACAAGTACGGCCATTTTGATTCAGGGTCACTTGTTGTGTTCTGTTTTTAGAGGCACATGACCAGAAGACTAGCTACAGTTTGTTTTAATCCTGTATTGAACACAGATCATCCCGTCTTCAATTTTATCGATTATTTACGTTTAAAAATACCTAAAGTTGTATTACAAAAGTAGTTTGAAATGTTTTGGCAAAGTTTACAGGTAACTTTTGAGATATTTTGTAGTCACGTTTCACAAGTTGGAACCGGTGTTTTTCTGGATCAAACGCGCCAAATAAATGGATATTTTGGATATATATCGACGGAATTAATTGAATAAAAGGACCATTTGTGATGTTTATGGGACATATTGGAGTGCCATCAACAGAAGCTCGTCAAAGGTAAGGCATGAATTATATTTTTATTTCTGCGTTTTGTGTCGCACCTGCAGTGTTGAAATATGCTTCTCTCCCTTTGTTTTCTATGGTTCTAACTCAGATAATAGCATCGTTTGCTTTCGCCGAAAAGCCTATTTTAATTCTGACACGTTGGCTGGATTCACAGCCAGTGTAGCTTTAATTTGGTATCTTTCATGTGTGATTTAATGAAAGTTTGATTTTTATAGTAATTTATTTCAACATGGCGCTCTGCATTTTCTCTGGCTTTTGGCCAAGTGAGACAGTAGCGTCCCGCCTAAAACTCAGATATTTGGATATAAATATGAACTTTACCGAACAAAACATACATGTATTGTATAACTTCATGTATAACATGAAGTCCTATGAGTGTCATCTGATGAAGATCATCAAAGGTTAGTGATTCATTTTATCTCTATTTCTGCTTTTTGTTACTCCTCTCTTTGGCTGGAAAATGGCTGTGTTTTTCTGTGGCTATGTACTGACCTAACATAATCGTTTGGTGTGCATTTGCTGTAAATCCTTTTTGAAATCAGACATGTTGGCTGGATTCACAACAAGTGTAGCTTTAATTTGGTGTCTTTCATGTGTGATTTCATGAAAGTTAGATTTTTATAGTAATATTTTTGAATTTGGCGCTCTGCATTTTTACCTGCTTTTGGCCAGGTGGGACGCTACCGTCCCACATATCCCAGAGGAGTTAACACCTCGACTATAGGGTTAACACCTCGAGCTGTATCAAGAAAAGCTAGGCCAGGGAGGTCTCCTTCGGCCTTTGCGGATCGAAGCTCCATAAGCAGGTCGCCCAACTCCCTCAGCTTTGGGTAAACCTTAATGGAGATCTTGGGGAGACTCTATCACCTCTGGCGAACCGTAGCATTCCTCAAGTTTATCCCAAACCATCCTCAGACCTTGTTCTGGATGGTTTACATGAATGGGTCGGATGAAAGTCAGAAATAGCAATAAAATTAACCACTTACCTTTGATGATCTTCGAATGGTTGCACTCACAAGACTCCCAGTTACACAATAAATGTTTGTTTTGTTCGATAAAGTCCCTCTTTATATCCAAAAACCTTCATTTTGTTGGCACGTTTTGTTCAGTGCTCAAATGCGATCACAACAGGCAGACAAAAATTCCAAATAGTACCGGTAAAGATTGTATTAACATGTCAAACGATTTTTACAATAAATCCTCAGGTTGTTTTTAGCCTAATGTCACGATCGTCATAATAAGTGGACCAAAGCGCAGCGGAAATGAAGACATCTTCTTTTATTAAAGATGACAAAACACGAAACAAACACTTTTACAAAACAAAACAACAAACGACCGTGAAGCTACAAACGTAAGTGCATACACAAGCTACCAACGTTCAACATAGACAATTACCCAAACAGCTAAAGCCTATGGCTGCCTTAAATATGGCTCCCAATCAGAGACAACAATAACCAGCTGTCTCTGATTGAGAACCAATTCAGGCAACCATAGACTTTCCTAGACACCTACACTGAACACTAACCCATCTACTCTACTTAACCCCCTAAACTATACAACACCCTAGACAATACAAAAACACACAAAGACAACCCACCCCAACTCACGTCCTGACCAACTAAATAAATAAAAGAAAAATAAACAATAGGTCAGGAACGTGACACCTAAATAATCAATAATATTTCATCCGGACAATAGCGTCGTCAATATAAAAGAAAAGCAAGAAAGGCGCACTCTTGGTCGTGCGCAGCAAACAGCTCTGGGGACATCCCACTATCCACTCATTCAAAGTTGTCATTCTCCCTAATTTTTCTGAATAAAATCCTGAAACAATGTCTAAAGACTGTTCACAACAAGTGGAAGCCATAGAGAACGGAATCTGGGTCCTATCCCATTAAATGGTGGATAGAGTTTCATTGGAAAAACAGCCATTTCAAAATAATGGCACTTCCTGGATGGAATTTCCTCAGGTTTTCACCTGCCATTTCAGTTCTGTTATACTCACAGATTCTATTTTAACAGTTTTAGAAACTGTTTTCTATCCAAATCTACTGATTATATACTGATTATATGCATATCCTAGCTTCTGGGCCTGAGTAGCAGGCAGTTTACTTTGGGCACGCTTTTCATCCGGGGTTGAAAATAGTGCCCCCTACCCTAGTGAGGTTAGTGAGAAGATCCATTTTGTCACTGTAGGTTAAGTCTAAGCCTCTGATGGCGTTGTGAAAGGAGCGCCGAAAAGCCCTGTAGCTCTCCGGTTGGTCATAAAATTGGAGTAGAGTAGAGCTCGCGACGAGCAAAGTAACTCACAAAGTTGGAAATGTATGGGTTCCCACTTTGGGGCTCTTCCCATGTGCGCTTGTAATGTGGAGCAGGTGGATGACTTCCGTCATTGTGCATACTTCTTTGGGTCCAGCTGCTGTTCTGGCCTTCTTGAAGGGAACCGTGTAAGCTAGGGGTGAGGTGAAGGAGGAGGAGGCCTTGACTCCGGATTAGGGAAGTGGCGGTCTACAGCGGTAGTGGTGTCAACAGGTGGAGAACTGATCTCAGGCTTGAGACATTGCAATAGGGTGTTACGTGCGGGCTCTGGCCTGGTATATCCCTGTCTTGTCTCACCATCAGAGGACGGCTCTATTCCTGTCATTGGCTTGGGAGTGTCATAGGATTTAGCTTGCTCTATGAGATACTCCTTAGTTCGCTGTGTGGGGTCGAGTTGGGTGAAGTTGAGCTTGAGTCTGCAACTACTTTTCTGTGCCGAAATCAGCAGCAGCTTCTAGAGCCTCAGCCTCAGCCACTTCCTTTTCCTCTTTCAGCACATCCATAGATGCTTCTAATTGTGTTTTTTCTATTTTCATTCTCCTTTCTTTCTCCGCAAAGGAGAGGTGAACTTTTGCAGCTTCTGCTTTTGCCCTTGCTATGGCGGCTGCAGCTCCTGTAGGTGACCTGCTTGAATGGTAGGATGAGGCTGAAGCACGAGACCTGCTCTTGAAGGTGGATGCCTACTCCTCGGCCACAGTGTGTTGGAGGTTGTCTGTACTCTGCCGCAATTGTTGTAGGCTTCTCTTGGCGTTGTGATGGGTTAGCAGTGTCTGTTGCTTGATCCAACTTGTGGTCCTGCCCGATAGAGAGCTGTCATTTCACTATACTGTCCGCCGTATGCGTTACTGTGCATATTTTGACAGCAAGATAAATGCCTTCACATCAATAATCCTCAAAGCATGATCTCCATGTTCACAAGATTTATTGATTTGAAACAGCGTGAAACTGAAACAAAGGCAATAATGTCTCCATAAAACAATGAAATCTGTCCTAAAATACAAACTAGATATGAACGTAACTTGATATTTTGTTCACACTAACAACAAGCAAAAGCTAGGCTAACATACTGTAGCAATTAAGCTAGTGCTGTCCATCTATTCGACAAAGTAAACATACACATTCAAATTCCACAAATAATGCTCTGAAAGGAAAGATATATACTCACTGACTAAGCTTCCTAAGGCATACAACGTAAAGGATGGATGAAGATTGTAAGCAGACAACTGAAAAAGAGCACTCTGAGCTCTACAACGTCCTCCTAACAGGTCACATGATGGGTCAATTTTCTCGGTAAAGGAAAATACTCCAGATCAACACTAGGGGGAGCCAAATTCAAGGTAAGTAAAGGCTGCAGCTGTAAGAGCTACAGATAAGTATAAGAATTAGATGGAACTGAGTGCTTTTCACCAACTCAGTTCATGGACCACATACATCTCCATCTGTACAGAGCTGTCCTGGTCTGATCCTAGACATTATAGATGAAATGGAGGGACATCATTATGTCATATAGTGCAAATATGTTATTTGAATGAGATACAGTATGCATACACATTATAGGTGAATGTAAAATGTAGTATTGCACAATAGAAAATTGAATGGAATCATGGATACAGACTAACACCTCTGGCTCCCATAATATGTCCACGTGTCCTCTATGACATTCATTGCTGTTCAAGATCGTTGTACTCATAGAAATTGAATCTAGCATCTCATCAGCGTGCGCTACTACGCAAAATATGTGCTTTGTTTGTAACAAAACACAGGCAGGCCACAGTTTGTTAAGATCATCTGCTCAAACATTTGCCCACGAAACAACACTGTACCTAATTCAAGAAGATCTAAATGCATATTCCCATGAACTGCTTGGCATGCAGTGGGTTAAGTTGGTACATGCGCAGACTGTTATACAGTTTGGGAAAAGGCGTCATGGAGAGGTTTGAGAGGTTTGAGGTCGCGCAGCCTCTGCCTTCTGCAATAGTCTTCCATTGTCCTCCAAAAGTGGATGAGTATTCTCTCATTAGTTATCCACTTCACCTCCTCTATTCATACACCTCTATCGTTAGACACAGGGAAGGTGGCATCACAGCACGAGGCTTAGCTAGCTACAGTACTACCAGCTTACCTCTTTGTTAGCATTAGCAAGGATGTTATGGTAGCTGCATTACTACCAGTTTACCTCTATTGCATTAACATTAAGAGGGGCCGCAGGTAGCCTAGCAGTTAAGAGCATTAGGCCAGTAGCCAAAAGGTTGCTGGTTCAAATCCCCGAGCTCGCAAGGTCGGAATAAATCTGCCGTTCTGCCCTTGAGCAAGGCAGTTAACCCCCAACAACTGCTCCCTGGGCGCCAATGACGTAAAATGCGGGATACACTTGTTGGTTGAATGTATGTAGTCGTGCAACTGATTAGATACTCCCTTTCCCTAGTTACATGCTTACCTCTTCTATATTAGCAGGGACATTATGCCAACTACATACCTACCAGCTTAAATCTTCTGTCCCTCACTGGTCTCGAACCAGGGAAACTCTGAATACATATTGACATGTCACCATCAAGAAGCGTTACCAGTAACGCCACAAATGCTGCGGCTCTTGCAGTGCAAGGGAAACAACTACTTCTAGGTCTCAGAGCGGGATATGTCTACTAACACTCCGATAACCCTTTTACATCGGCTACGCGGTGACAGCCAGTATTATCAGGGACAGACTCGGGACCTAGCCCAGATCTGTGACTCAATTCTTAATTTCTAAGAGCACAGTGATGATGTATGTTCAGACTGAGGAGAGACGCTCCTGGTCGATTGGCCAACGATAGGGGCACCACACGTGAATGGATTCCCGGAGGGACAGTGAAAATGGGGAATAATTACTACAAGTCTGTTTCCATAGAATATGAATAGTCTGGGGAATTAATTGAGATGTAGTAATAGTTACATAATAATACAATACGGAGCCATTTGAAGAATATTTGACTTGATTCATCGTGGATTCGAACATAGATATGATCAGTTTGTGTGTGGTTGGAACGCTCTTTCTCTGAGCTGGTTGGAGTGCATTTCATATTCAAGTCATTGTTTTATGCATTTTTCTCTGAGCAAAAAACCATTTTCCCCCAGTTGGATCATTTGCATATTACTCATGACTTCCAGAGTGAAAAATGGGGAGGTGGCAGTAAAGATGTTCGATGGCATTTTTTAAAATCTATTTTTCTTTTTTCTGGGGCTGCTGTGTGCCTCTTGTTGGAGACAATCCAGCATAGAAACAGTCTGGAAAGCACTTTGCAAATTGCATTGATCTCTCCGTAGACCTGCCTTCCACCTGCCTCCCATCCTAATGCGTCGCTATTACAGAAAGACACGGGGAGGCGGTGGTAAGACGGCAGGTGTGACACACACACACACACACACACACACACACACACACACACACACACACACACACACACACACACACGTCGCACTCCCAAATAAAGAGAATTCCCTATATTCTACACTCTAATTACACACTGGTCGACACGGGGGACAGACAGCGAGACAGTACTAGAGCGATAGAGCGAGGGAGGAGAGGAAGAGAAGACGGGGTCCTTTTCCTGGGAGACAGAACAAGATTAATAGACCGAGTTTAGAGAGTACAGAAAAAGGGAAAAGGATGAGAAGAAGAGAGGTGTTTTACTAGCCTAAGACTCATGGTCACCATACAGTGCATTCGGAAAGTATACAGAACCCTTCCCCGTTTCCGCATTTTGTTACATTAAAATTGATTTAATGTTTAAAATTCTCATACACACAATACCCCAAAACAGGTTTATAGACATTTTAAAAACAGAAATACCTTATTCAGAACCTTTGCTATGAGACTCAATAACTATTTTATTTTTTAACTGTATTTAACTAGGCAAGTCAGTTAAGAACAAATTCTTATTTACAATGACAGCCTACCAGGGAAAAGTGGGTTAACTGCCTTGTTCAGAGGCAGAATGACAGATATTTACCTTGCCAGCTCTGGGATTCGATCCAGCAACCTTACAGTTACTGGCCCAACACTCTCACCACTAGTCTACCTGCCGCCCCGATATGTTTGAGATGTTTCTACAACTTGATTGGATGAGGCGAGGTCAGTTCCTTGTGAATCAAAGCTGGGACCGAGACACTGAAAAACAGCTTCTATCTCAAGGTCATTAGACTGTTAAATAGCTATCACTAGCCGGCCTCCTCCCAGTCCACTGCTCTGAACTTAGTCACTGTCACTAGCCCGCTACCTTAGAGGCTGCTGCCCTATGTACATACGCATGGAACACTGGTCCCTTAAATAATGGGACACTGGTCACTTTAATAATGTTTACATACTGTTTTTCCCATTTCACATGTATATTCTGTATTCTAGATTAGGCCATCCTATTCAAATATTATTGTATAATACATAGTATATTCACAATAATGGTTGACTAGGATGGCCTTCTCTAGAATACAGTATATACATATGAAATGGGTAAAACAGTATGTAAACATTATTAAAGTGACCAGTGTTCCATGTGTATGTTCATATACTACATATTCTATCCACATACTGTCCATAATGTCTATACATCCAATCACATATACAGTCGTGGCCAAAAGTTTTGAGAATGAGACAAATATACATTTTCAGAAAGTCTGCTGCCTCAGTTTGTATGATGGCAATTTGCATATACTCCAGAATGTTATGAAGAGTGATCAGATGAATTGCAATTACTTGCAAAGTCCCTCTTTGTCATGCAAATGAACTGAATCCCCCAAAAACATTTCCACTGTATTCCAGCCCTGCCACAAAAGGACCAGCTGACATCATGTCAGTGATTCTCTCGTTAACACAGATCTGAGTGTTGACGAGGACAAGGCTGGAGATCACTCTGTCATGCTGATTGAGTTCGAATAACAGACTGGAAGCTTCAAAAGGAGGATCGTGCTTGGAATAATTGTTCTTCCTCTGTCAACCATGGTTACCTGCAAGGAAACACGCGCCATCATCATTGCTTTGCCCAAAAACGGCTTCACAGGCTCTGATATTGCTGCCAGTAAGATTCACCTAAATCAACCATTTATCGGATCATCAAGAACTTCAAGGAGAGCGGTTCAATTGTTGTGAAGAAGGCTTCAGGGAACCTAAGAAAGTCCAGCAAGCGCCAGGACCGTCTCCTAAAGTTGATTCAGCTGCGGGATCGGGGCAGCACCAGTACAGAGCTTGCTCAGGAATGGCAGCAGGCAGGTGTGAGTGCATCTGCATGCACAGTGAGGCAAAGACTTTTGGAGGATGGCCTGGTGTCAAGAAGGGCAGCAAAGAAGCCACTTCTCTCCAGGAAAAATATCAGGGACAGACTGATATTCTGCAAAAGGTACAGGGATTGGACTGCTGAGGACTGGGGTAAAGTCATTTTCTCTGATGAATCCCCTTTCTGATTGTTTGGGGCATCTTGAATAAAGCTTGTCCGGGGAAGACAAGGTGAGCGCTACCATCAGTCCTGTGTCTTGCCAACAGTAAAGCATCCTGAGACCATTTACAGGGGAGTGGGCTCACTCACAATTTTGCCTAAGGACCATCCAGGAACAGTTTGGTGACGAACAATGCCTTTTCCAGCATGATGGAGCACCTTGCCATAGGGCAAAAGTGATAACTAAGTGGCTCGGGGAACAAAACATCGATATTTTGGGTCCATGACCAGGAAACGCCCCAGACCTTAATCCCATTGAGAACTTGTGGTCAAGCCTCAAGTGGCGGGTGGACAAACAAAAGCCCACAAATTCTGACAAACACCAAGCATTGATTATGCAAGAATGGGCTGCCATCAGTCAGGATGTGGCCCAGAAGTAAATTGACAGCATGCCAGGTCGGATTGCAGAGGTCTTGAAAAAGAAGGGTCAACACTGCATATATTGACTCTTTGCATCAACTTCATGTAATTTTCATTAAAAGCCTTTGACACTTATGAAATGCTTGTAATTATACTTCAGTATTCCATAGTAAAATCGGACTAAAATATATAAAGACACCGAAGCAGCAAACTTTGTGGAAATTAATATTTGTGTCATTCTCAACACTTTTGGCCACGACTGTACATATATATATATATATATACAGTACCAGTCAAAATGTTTGGACACACTTACTCATTCAAGGGTTTTCCTTTATTGTTACTATTTTCTACATTGTAGAATAGTAGTGAAGACATGATAACTATGAAATAACACATTTGGAATCATGTAGAAAGCAACAACAACAAATCAAAATATATTTGAGATTTGAGATTTTTCAAAGTAGCATCACTTTGCCTTGATGACAGCTTTGCACCATCTTGCCATTCTCTCAATCAGCTTCAAGAGGTAGTCACCTGGAATGTATTTCAAATAACAGGTGTGCCATGTTAAAAGTACATTTGTGTAATTTCTTTCCATCTTAAACAAACTATTCCCATGGTGCCCCAGGTTACTGAGTTAATTGTTACATGATTCATTTAATTATGTAATAATAAACATAGTTAATTATTCAATAAATAGCATGTCATCACATTAACGATAGCAACGTCATGACACTACTTTGAAGAATCTGAAATATAAAATGTATTTTGATTTGTTTAACACTTTTTGGTTACTACATGATACTATATGTGTTATTTCATTGTTTTGATGTCTGCACCATTATCCTACAATGTCGAAAATAGTAAAAATAAAGAAAAACCCTTGAATGAGTAGGTATGTCCATCTTTTGACAGGTACCGTATATATAAAACAAAAGCTAGACAATCAGGGAACATCGAAATTCCAAAAGCGATGGATAGTGGACACTTTCTTGCACGTTTTGACGGTGAGGAAATATAATACATTTTAAGTGTGGCCCTCTGAACCTCGGTCGAAGACTGAATCTGGCCTGCTGGGCAAAATTAGTTTGACACCCCTGGTGTAGAGGGTTAGAAAAGGGCAAGGAGGTGAAGACGTTTCCTCTGCAGATGAAGAAAGAAGAGGAAAAAGGGAGAGGGCTGTGGATGTCCAGAGTAGGGGGTAGAGGTGCCGATGGAGCTCAAGAGGGTTAGAGAGAGGTGTAAGAGGTAGAGAGGCATGGAGGGTGAGGTCTTACCTGTGCAGATGGAGCCGTTCCCTACGTAGCCAGGCTTGCAGGTGCACAGGTGGCCTCTGATGGTGTTGGTGCAGATGGCATTGTCGTCACAGGAGCTCTGCCCACTTGCACACTTGTCATGTTCTGAGGGAGAGATGCAGCAGGGTCAGACTGTGTGGTAGTGTCTGTCTGTCTGTCTGTGAGCGTATAGACTACTTGGTTGTGTGCGAGTGTATTTGTATCATGAATGCATGTTTGTGTTTGGTTGTGTCTGTGTTTGCATGCCGAGTGTGAGCGTGCATCCATCCTGAAGGGTCAACGTCACATGTTTTCATTCAACAGTGTACTTTATATCTGAGCTGCTGTACCGAGGGGCTGGTCTGAGCAATCAGCCTCACGGAATAGGGAGTGGGTTTGCACCACAGGCAGTGTATGATCAACCACCATCTGTAGCCACTCATCGCTGCAAAAAAACAGCATCTCATTTACTCACCTACTTCTGGTTGTCCATGACAGGTTGTGTAACACAAACACAGCCAAAAGACATATTGAATGCAGTTAACGATTCAAACTTCGCCACACACTTGATCTTATGCTGTGGTAAACCGTGGTAAACTGTATGCGTTCCGGTGGAAGTTCAGTCAATTCAATGGGAGGCAATTCTCATCTGCCGGACTAGGCTCCAGTAAGTACAGTGTGTTGCATGAGTTGGATTTGTATGTTGCTTTGCCTTGTGAATGGTGAGACTTGGGGCAGACGGACTCTCCAGTGTGCTCTCCCTCTTGCTCTTTCTCCTCCTCTCTATGTTCCTCTCCCTCCACTCTCCTCTCCCTCCTCTTCCTCTCTCCTCACACCTCCTTCCTCTTCCACTCTATCCCTCAAAGCATCTCTAACTCTCACTCGGTCTCTCTTTCACTTACGCACACAATCTCACTCTCCCTTCCTCTCTTTCTTTTTCTCAGCCATACACCTACTCTGTAATAATCACCTCTCAGGGGTTTCCATAATAAATTGTGTTACAGTTACAACACGTCTTCCTTTATACACATACACACATATATACAGTATCATCATAAAGCTACACAGCACTTGCATTCAATCAATTGATCATTAATCAAACTGATTTTTATAAAGTCCTTAGTGGACAGATTGTTTCTCATTGTGTGTTTGTTGGACTGATTGCAGCATTGCAAGCAAAGCACAGTGTTGCTCAACTCACCCTGTCTTGCCTGATAGACATCGACAGAGTTAGATAATGTTAGCTGATTAGTTACAAAGATGGGATAGTTTCCAAAGGAATAGCACTGGTAGAAACAGGAACAAAAAATCCACTTCTTAGCTGGCTATGTAAACAGATATTACTGCAAGTCAATATAATTTGAGCTCCACGGCACTGGCTTCTAGCATAACACGACAGCTAAGCAAGCTGTCAAATAATAGGAAACATGACAAACCATAACCTAAGTCCAACAAATAACCAAACATTAATCTAATCTGTAATTCGTGGTTAGTGAAATGGTTGTCTGTATGGCTAATGTTAGATACTGAACGGGAAAACTTGACGTTTCGCAAGCGCAGCACACCGTTAATGTTACAGCCACACAACTATTCTAGCTAGCCTGACAGACAAATCTGACAGTTAGATAGCTAACTACCTATCTAGCTATAGCAAACAGCTTGGGTCATTTCCATATGAATTACTTCAGTAGAAACAAGACAAACCACTCAACTAGTTAGCTGAGGGGCCTAATATGCTGACCAAACCAGATGCATGCGTGCGTCTGAGCGTGCCATCGTGTGCTTGCTGATTTCGTACCCCCACACCAGACACGGTCAGGACTCACCGGTAGAAGTATCAAAACCAACTCTGAACCAATTATATTAATTTGTGGACAGGTCGAAAAGCATTAAACATTTATGGCAATTTAGCTAGCTAGCTTGCTGTTGCTAGCTAATTTGTCCTGTGATATAAACATTGGGTTGTTATTTTACCTGTAATGCATAAGATCCTCTACTCCGACAATTAATCCACATATAAAACCGTAAACCGAATTCATCTCTCCTTCCTCAGGCTTCTTTTTCACTTCTTTGGACTTTATATGGCGGTTGGCAACCAATTTTATGGTGCATTACGACAACCGACTGGATTGTGGACGTCAGTTCATCTTTCAATCACCCACGTGGGTATATGCTCCTAAAAACCAGTGAGGAGATGGGAGAGGACGGACTTGAAGCCCGTTGAGCTTCACAAATAGAACTTGTTTCTATTTTAGCGCCTGGCCATGCAGACGCTCGCTGAGGCACGCGAGTGTTGTGGTTTGCATGTAAAGCTAAACACTGCTCCCCAGCTGATCATGACAGTACTCGCTAATCTGAGAGCTATTCTCCAAGTTTCACAAAATCAAACATCCACAACACCAAACTTATATCTGCTGTTTACTTACTTCACTCACCTCTACCTCAGCGTTGCTTTCAAAGTGCAAGGACGTGTCTAAATCAGTATCACCAACCGACATAGATACAACCTCTTGCACAGTGAAAAGTCATGGCCGCTTCGGCGCCATTATTTTGAGTTAATGAAGTGAAATAAACGTTAAAAAATCCTTTCCTCCTGAGATCCGAAAAAAATGAAATGTTACCAATAATTTTTTTGGGGGGATTTTTTATTTATATTTGATTTTAAGTGCAAATTTTCCTCTGTAGTTGTAATCAGGACATAAATATTACATAGTTGCGGCATCCACTACAGAAGACATTTCTTGATAAACTCTTACTTAATGTGAAAGAATTATTACACAGTCCTGACAACTCACTTAAACTATTCCTGAGATGGTCACTTACTAAAAACATTTTGAATATCAAACTCACAAAAATAATAATTCATAATTACAGACACTTTTCAAATTTTGATATATTGTGATGGCAGCCATTTTTTTGTACATTTATTTAATTAAATGTATTTAACCTTTATTTAACCAGGAAGGGCTCATTGAGATTTGAAATCTCTTTTTCAAGAGCGTCCTTGCCAAGACAGGCAGCAACAAGTCATCACACAATTACAGACAGACAACATGAAAAACTACATGTAATCTAGTAAAAAAACATAGAATTCACAAGAGTATAAAGCAGCAAATTAAAAATATTGACAGGTCAGGGAATCAGCCTAAAAATCATTCATCAATGATTTAAAACCACAAATCGGGACAAGTTCTTCCAGTTTAAAAGTATTTTGTAAGGCGTTCCAAGTCAATGAGTACATAAAAGCCCTTTAACCAAATTCAGTTTGATCATTTGGAACAGTTAGCAGGATAAATCCCTGCATACGAAGAGAGTACCCACCACATTTCTCAACAATAAAAATGCCCAAATAAAATGGTAGTAAACCCCAAATGGCTTTGTAAATCAAGTATTAAAAGAGCCTACGATTGACTAGAGAAGGCCAGCAAACCCTGGTATATCATGTTCAGTTGTGCATAAGAGTTTTGCAATTAAAAAAAATCTCAATGCTCCATGGTAAAGGGTGTCAATTGATCTCAAACACTGAGCGGAAGCATTCACATATAAAATATCTCCATAGTCAAGTATAGGCATAAATGTATCTGATACTAGCCTGTTTCTGGCTTCAAAAGGAAAACAGGCCTTTTCCTAAAATAAAATCCCAACTTCACCTTAAATCTTTTTGTAAATTGTTGAATATGCAATTTAAAAGAGAGGCAGTCATCAATTAAAATGCCAAGATATGTGTATGAGGTTACAGTCTCAATCTCATTGCCCTGACAGGTAGTAATAGGTGAAAGATTCAGAGGTCTATATCTTGCTTTAGAAAACACCATTAGTTTAGTTTTGTCAGTATTGAGGATAAGCTTCAATTGACATAAGGTATGTTGAACCGTATAAAAAGTAGTTTGCAAGTTCTGGAAAGCTTTTGTGAGAGACGAGGCACAACAATAAATAACAGAATCATCAGCATAAAAGTGAAGTTGCGCATTTTGCACATTTATGTCTAAATTATTTATATAAATAGTAAATAAGAGGGGACCAAGTACAGAGCCCTGGGGCACACCATTACAGACAGACAATTTAATAGACATGAGCCCATCAAATTGAGTGCACTGGGCTCTATCAAACAGATAGTTAGCAAACCATGCAACTGCATGTTCCGAAAGACCTATGCTCGACAATCTCTGCCTCTGTATTACATGATCAACTGTATCAAAAGCCTTAGAGAGATCATGAAGATAACATATGTGATATCATTGGAAAGCCAAGAATGTCCTATCAAAGGGAAAACAGGACTTAATACAATGATTTGCATTGCCTCTGAGATACTGACCAAAAACTGATAACCACTAGAGGACAAACATAAATTGGGTCTCAGGTCAGTATACCCTGGTTCCAGTTTCTGGTTGATGACAATAGCAATGCAAATACTGTTTGCAATATTAATAAAGATAAAAAAATATTTTTGTTATATTATTGTTTGAAAGTATGTATATTAATTGATCCAGCTTATAAGCAATACAAGACTATTTTATTGTGGTGGAAGATTATAATATGGTTTTAAATATGTCAAAATACAAACTATCCCCCAAATGCAAAAATATCATTGATATTTTGGAACTATTGGATATATGGAGGCTTAAAAATCCTGATCTAGTGAGATATACAGTACCAGTCAAAAGTTTGGACACACCTACTCATTCAAGGGTTTTTCTTTATTTTACTATTTTCTACATTGTGGAATTAACACTTTGAAATAACACATATGGAATGATGTAGTAACCAAAAAAGTGATAAACAAATCAAAATATATTTTAGATTCTTCAAAGTAGCCACCCTTCGCCTTGATGACAGATTTGCACACACTTGGCATTCTCTCAACCAGCTTCACCTGGAATGCTTTTCCAACAGTCTTTAACCCTTTCACACGTACCATCACACGGGTGTGATCGTTCTACAGTGGTCCCTGAAGCGTACGATGTGATTAGAACACTCATTTAGAACACTCTTTTAGAACGGCCAGTTTCGAATGACGCAACTATCAGCATCAGCAACACAGTCCTTATAAAGTTATGTCCAGAATGTGAGCAGTTTATTTTTGGATGCATTGTTCAGATATTCACAGAAGTATCTATAGCATAACAAAATCATTCTAACCGGAAAAATGTATGCTACATTTAACTACATACATTAGCTAATAGCGATTACTATGTAGAATTAATCACATCACAGGTAAGCTCACCGTTGATCAAAATAATTCAGTAAAACACTTTCTAAAAATCGAAAGTAATCCAACCCTTAGTTTCAGCACGCAGAAAGGCTTTTTTTCCTCACAGAAACCAAAGATAAGAGAAAACAAGATGAGTTTGGTCTGTTTATAGAATGCATGTTGAAGGGGTGTGTCGTCTACCATCATTCACATCCCACATTCACTTCCTGAAGTTCTCAAAAAATGAGTGGACCCTTACTCACCTCATTTTGTTATAGCATCTTTGGTCCGACAGACGATCAAGTGAAACCCAGAGTGCAATGTATGTCAACAAACATGGCTCCACACACATAGCTGGAATTATCTTAGCTCATCATAATCAGTACAACCTTCAAACATTATTTTATACACATACATGTGCCCATTACAATCTATGCAAAAATCGGAATGCATAAAATAGTAAATATATCAATAATACCACACAATATTTTCTGATAGTGATTTATTGATCGAAATGGCGCGTGCAGGCAGTCAATCGCGTAACCTCTCACTCCCACTCTGAGCCATTCAGTGTTGTTGTTTATGTATGTAGCTAATGAGCTAAGCTGTAGCATTAGCAATGTCTTTCAAAAGGAGACAACTCAGAAGTGTGGAAATTCTGGAGATTTAAAACAATTCTGACACTGAGTCTGAAAGTCAGGAATCGGATTCTGACAGTGACAGAGGACCCCTTGTCTGAGGGCCCCTTGTTCACTGACAAAGTCCCAGTTCCATTAGAATATGCTGGTGGTGATGGAGGCAGACCGATAGTGGATGAAGTACAGGAGTTCTGTGGTAGCTGGAAGACTGCCAGCCATTTCACCCCTCCTGGCCCTGCTGTTTGTGTTGATGAGTCCCAGTCTGGAGTGCAACGCCCCTTGCCATTTCCATCTGAGGCAGAGTGCTTCAAGTTGTTTCTGACAGAGGAGCTGATGGGAGATACAGGATAAGAGAGAGCCAGGAGTAGGGGGGACAACATCAATTAGTGAAATGTATACATTCCTGGTGACAGTCCTTCTCATGGGATAGTAAATAACTCCCTAAGAGAATACTGGAGCATAGATCCTATGTTTGCAACTCCCTTCTTTGCCACCCTCTTTTCCCAAGACTGCTTTCTAGTTCTGCTGCTATGACTGCATTTCATCAACAATGCTACTGCCATCCTAAATGACCCGTTATACAAAATAAGAAATGTTAACAGCTGGCAGTAAAGTGCCACGACAAACAAGACGTCCATTTCCTCTCTACTGTCCATACAGCAACCATGTCGGCCACAGGAAAGGTGGACCACCTGACGGGAGAGAGAAACAAACCAGACAGAGAAACATCAAACCAGACTGCGTGCTTGACTATAACCTCAAAATGAGGGCAGTGGATAAGGCTGACATGATAAAGCTGACATGATAAACAGCTTTGTGGAATGCACTCAGAAAACAACCAAGTGGTTTAAGATACTTTTACATTTTTCCAGGTTAGATTCAAAATACAACATGTCAATACTTCTGACGCATTTAGCATTGTTTTACAGAGCTAATAGAATAATGTAACTAACTACATAAGCACGATTGAATATAACACCATAAAAGGTGAGTAACATGAGTAACGTCACCTCGTGTGTCCTTGGTTATAAGGAATATACACAAATATATTATGCTCCATACACACAGTGAGCTACTGTAGAAACGGTATAACACGACACACAGAAACTATTATGACGTAATTAGGCACTTACTTTGATAGAAACGCAGTCTTGATTTGAAGATGGGTGTCTGTAGTGACGCCTCTAGCACTGAGACGCTGTGCTACTTGGGAGTCATAAGTCCAGGGTAGCTTCAAAATACAACATGCAAATATTTCCCTGACGCAATTAGCATTGTTTTCCAGAGCTAATAGAAGAATGTAGCTAGCCACCTAATCATTGAGTATAACACCATAAATGTTATGAAATGAGTGACGTTACATCGCGTGTCCGCGGTTATAAGGAATATACACAAAAACACTATGCTACAGCAGAAAGGACATAACACGACATGCATAAACTATTATAACGTAATAAGGCACTTACTTTGATAGAAACGCACGTTTCCAAAGTTACTATTGGTAACAAAAACGACTTTGATTGCGATGCAGGCAACAGACGGAAAATGTGAACACGTGTGTGCAGGACAGCAGATGAGCAAATGTCTGCAGACTTGAACTGCACAAACAATTGAGAAGTGTTTGGGGAATTTTGTCCGGTCAGAAATGACCCAAAAATGTATTGGTCCACAAAAGTAAAGATGACTACTTTTATGTGAATGAATGAGGCGGAACACACCTCAATTCAAACTGTTATTAGAAAATAAAGAACTTGTCAGAAAATAATTTTAAATTGACAAGTTGAAAACAGCCTATAAATATAAACAGGCTGCGTGCTTTGGTTTGAGGGCAGCGACGATTAAATGTGCTGTTACGTAACAATCACATTCTGGAATGGAGAGAACGTTCTAACATCATGTCCATAAAAAAAAACTCACGCTGGGGCGACCGCTAGATATATTTGGAACTCACGCATGAAAGGGTTAATATTACGTTTTCTGTATTTTGAATTTGGCGCCCTGCAATTTCACCGGATGTTGTCGAGGTGGGTTGCTAGCGGGACCCCTGCGCCAGAAAGGTCAAAAGTTGCAGCGTACTGCAGCACAGCTTACATAGTGCTGCAGAATTCTATGGCACGTTATTTAAAGGATGAACCACTGTTGGCATCATTTAGCCAATAAAATGTATTTTTTTAGGAAGTTTAATTTATTATTAACTTCTTCAGGCTGCAGGGTGAATATTGAAAAAACTGGAAAATATGTGCACATTTTCAAACGGCCTCTTAAGAAATTTTTGATTTTACAATATGCATATATTTACTACTGTTGGATAGATAACAGTCTATAGTTTCTAAAAACGTTTGAATTATTTCTCTAAGTGGAACAAAACTATTTTTACAGCCATTTTCCCAGCCGAATTGAGATTTCCAAAATGCGATGTGTCTCTTTAAGACCTTGTCTATACAAGGTCATGACACTTAGGACCGTAGAAACACGTTATACGCCTTCATCTGGGTGTAATGCGGAAGTGAGAGTTGAAAGGAGTCGAATATCTCTTCCATGGACTGAATACCACATCTTCTTGTGAGACCTGCGCAGTTAAAAAAAAATTCCGGGCGCGAGGCAGAATCTGGACTCGGCTCATGGAAGACGCTCGTTTAAGGTGAATATGACCTCTTCCTACGATATTATTTGATACATGTCACAAAATCATCCTAAAGTATGTTTTTTCAATATACTTTAATTATATTATTGCAATTTATTCTGGACTTTAGACGTGATGCTTTGGAAGAATTTTTTGAAGAAAGACAGATTAGCGCCGCACGGCCGTTGTGCTTGCTAACCAAAGAGGGAAATATTTCGTTCTGGAACCCAACTAAAGACTGTACTGGACATTGGACCCCGTTACAACATTCTGATGGAAGATCAACAAAGATAAGGACCCAATTTGGGATGCTTTTTCATATATCTGTCGAACTGTGCTATGCTAGCGCTTGACTAGAATCAATGCTGCCGTATGCTAGCTAATGTTGTAAGCTAATATAACGATATATATTGTGTTTTCGCTGTAAAACACTTAAAAAATCGGAAATATTGGCTCTATTCACACGATATTTGTCTTTCATTAGCTATCCACCATATGTTTTTCTGAAATGTTTTATGAGGTGTAATTAGTAGTTGACGTTGGTGTCTGTATTTTCTCTGGCTACTCCCGGTCGATTTCAGACTGTAGCTAGGATGTAGCTATGATGGGAGCTGCAATGTAAAACTGATTTATAGCTAAAATATGCACATTTTTTGAACAAAACATAGATTTATTGTGTAACATGTTATAGGACTGTCATCTGAGGTAGTTTTTTCTAGGTTCTTTAGGTTGGTTCTAGGTTAGTTCGGTTGGCTTGTGCATGCTACTTGAATCATAATTCATACATCATAATCATAATCATACGTGTCTGTCCACTTTTGTATTTGGTGGTGAGCTAACATAAATATATGTGGTGTTTTCTCTGTAAAACATTTAAAAAATCGGACATGTTGGCTGGATTGACAAGATGTTTATCTTTCAAATGCTGTATTGGACTTGTTAATGTGTGAAAGTTAAATATTTTAAAAAAATAGATTTTGAATTTCGCGCCCTGCAGCTGTTGTCATATTCGTTCCGACGTCGGGCTTGCAGCCCAAACAGGTTTTAAGATAGACACTTACCGGACAACTGTGGGTATGGAGCTAACTAGATAGATTGGTTAAAACTGCTTTGGGCTCATTGGGACGCTAGCGTCCCACCTCGACAACATCCGGTAAAATTGCAGAGCACCAAATTCAAATTACAAAAATAGTAGTGTTATACATCGGTTAAAAGATTAACTTGTTAACCTGTCTAGGATCAGCGTGGCGCTAGCGGCACACCCCCCCCCCCCCACTGAAAAACCAGTGCCGCGAAATTCAAAAAAAATATTTTTTTAAAATATTTAACTTTCACACATTAAAGTCCAATACAGCTAATGAAAGACACAGATCGTGTGAATCCAGTCAACATTTCCGATTTTTAAAATGTTTTACAGGGAAGACACAATATGTAAAGATGTACATCTATTACCTAAAAACACATTAGCATAATCCACCATCTTTTATTTGTCCACCAACACCAGTAGCCATCACCAATTCGGCTAAACTAAGATATTTATAGCCCCTAACCAACAAAAAAACTCATTAGATGACAGTCTGATAACATATTTATGGTATGGGATAGGTTTTGTTAGAAAAAAGTGCATATTTCAGGTAGACTTCATAGTTTACAATTGCACCCACCATCACAAATGGACTAGAATAATTACAATGAGCAACGTGTTTACCTAACTACTAATCATCAAACATTTCGTAAAAATACACAGCATACACGAATCGAAAGACACAGATCCTGTGAATACAGACAATATTTCAGATTTTCTAAGTGTCTTACAGCGAAAACACAATAAATCGTTATATTAGCTTAGCACATAGCAATTAGCAGCCCAGCATTGATTCTAGCCAAAGTGAGCGATAAAAGTCAACATCGCCAAAAGATATTAATTTTTTCACTAACCTTCTCAGAATTCTTCCGATGACACTCCTGTAACATCACATTACAACATGCATATACAGTTTGATCGAAAATGTTTATATTTAGCCACCAAAATCATGGTTAGACAATGTGAAATGTAGCTCAGTTGGTCAGAAAATGTCCTTGCGCCACTTAGACAGTGATCTACTCTTATACATAAATACTCATAAACGTGACTAAAAAATACAGGGTGGACAGGGATTGATAGACAATTTAATTCTTAATACAATTGCGTTATTACATTTTTTAATTTATCCTTACTTTTCAATACAGTTTGCGCCAAGCGAAGCTACGTCAAAAAACATGGCGTCCTAAGCCACTAAAATGTTTCGACAGAAACACGATTTATCATAATA
This sequence comes from Salvelinus fontinalis, assembly GCF_029448725.1. Taxonomy (NCBI): domain Eukaryota; kingdom Metazoa; phylum Chordata; class Actinopteri; order Salmoniformes; family Salmonidae; genus Salvelinus; species Salvelinus fontinalis. The sequence goes on from NC_074699.1 coordinate 6,330,070, forward strand.
AAAATGTCCTACCTTGAGCTGTTCTTCCATCAGTATCTTGGGCAAAGGATCCTTTCTTGGGAGAAATCGTCTTTTGGTGGAAAGCTGTCCTCTTGCCATGTGGAAATGTCAACTGCGTTCGGGATGAACTGAAAAGCGTGCCCAACTTTTCACATCGTTGCAAAAATAAATGTCCCAAAATCGCACTAAACGGATATAAATTGCTATAAAACGCTTTAAATTAACTACCTTATGATGTTTTTAACTCCTATAACGAGTGAAAAGATGACCGGAGAAATATAACAGGCTAAACTAACGCTTGGAACAAGTGCGCGCCGGTGTCCTCTTGGCTCATGACGCAGCTCCCAAAGAATGACTAGCTTCAGGGTTTTTTCATTTGTAGGGCCTGTGAACGCGCAATCGACCCCGTTGGAATCGTCATCACGTAAAGGCATCCAGGGGAAGACGTAAGAAGTGTCCGTATAGTCATAGCAACGACAGTGCCCTTTTAAATGACTTCAGAACAGTGGCCAACATTTCTCAAATCTGACTCCATGTCAGGGAAATTGCTGTAGAATGGGCTCTGTTCCACTTAGAGACAAAATTTCAACTCCTATAGAAACTATAGACTGTTTTCTATCCAATAATAATAATAATATGCATATTGTACGATCAAGGATTTTGTGGGAAGCCGTTTAAAAAATTAGCCAAATTAGCATAAGTAGTCTAAACAGCGCCCCCATCCCCAACAGGTTAATCCAGCCACTTTGTCAGATTTCAAAAAGGCTTTACGGCGAAAGCATACATGATATTATCTGAGGACAGCGCCCGCATACAAAAGCATACAAACATTTTCCAACCAAGAAGAGGCGTCACGAAAGTCAGAAATAGCGATAAAATAAATCACTTACCTTTGAAGATCTTCCTCTGTTGGCAATCCAAAGGGTCCCAGCTACACAATAAATGGCCGTTTTGTTCGATAAAGTCCCTTTTTATATCCCAAAAACTCTGTTTTGTTGGAGTGTTTTGTTCAGTAATCCACTGGCTCAAAGGCGGTCAAAACATGCAGACGAATACATCCTAATAGTACCGGTAAAGTTAATCGAAACATGTCAAACGATGTTTATAATTAATCCCCAGGTTGTCAATTATCTAAATAATCGATAATACCGGACAATAGCGTATTCAATAGGAAGGAAAAAGATCGAAGCGCACGCCCACAGTCACAGTCACACGCACAAAGACCACTTAGACCACTTACCAAAAGGTATTTTTCTTCGTTGTTTTTCAGAAAACAAGCCTGAAACCATGTCTAAAGACCGTTGACATCTAGTGGAAGCCATAGGAACTGCACTCTGGGCCGTAAATTCTTATATAGTCAATAGGCTTTCAATGGAAAACCACTCACATAAAAAAAAAATCCCATTTCCTGGATGGATTTTCCTCGGGTTTTCACCTGCCATATCAGTTCTGTTATACTCACAGACATTATTTTAACAGTTTTATAAACTTGAGTTTCTAAAATTGGATAGAGTGTTTTCTATTCAATGCTTCCAATTATATGCATCTCCTCGCTTCTGGGCCTGAGTAACAAGCAGTTTACTTTGGGCACCTCATTCATCCAAACTTCCGAATACTGCCCCCTACCCCTAAGAAGTTTTAAGTGTCAGCCACTGTTACCGTTAATGCTAGTTTGACCACCTGAAGGCATCTTTGAGAAGCCTTCAATAGTGGCTGCACTAGAGAATTTGAAACCTTTTTTTTGTAAGAACATTGTATATGGGACTGATTTTAAGACATTTTGCTAAATTAATTTGATTAATATTATGGTGTTTCTATTTCAAGAAAAATGAAAAACTAGGATGGAACAGAAAATATGGCGCTGTACAACGTGACGGTCGGGAGTAGGCTACAGTACTAAGATCATAACATTTCAACACCCTGATTGTATAATTGTAGTCTAACCAATACCCAAATGGAGATTCAGTGAAAATAAAAATCTCATAGATTTTTCAAGACCAGTCCCCATGCTTGTCTCAGAGCAGCGCTAAACGGTGCTAAAATAGTTGACCACAGTGGGTAGGCTATTGCTTCAAATCCACTTCAATATGCTCTTTAAATAAATAAGACCTACACCACTTTTAACAGCGCATTACATACGGGTCTCCCGGTGGTGGCCGACACGGATATCAAAACTGCATCTGTAGCACCGCATTTTGCACTGTGATGCAGTTTCTTAGACCACTGCGACACTCGGGGGGCTATTATAATACTGTACATGTTGTCCAGGTCAGGATAACCAAAACATTTCTTTGTTAAAGACCATCAGAAAGAATGTTGGTACTTATTTATTTTGATCCAAAGCCATGAATGAGTGAGTCACTCAGCTTTATGTAGGTGCAAGGGCTATTTGACTGTGTCATCAACTTGATAATACACTGCTCAAAAAAATAAAGGGAACACTTAACTTCTTGAGAATACAGGGGGTGCTGTTTTCGCATTAGCATAATTTCCTCTACAGATTAAACTGCCTCTTATTCAATTATTGCTCTTACTATATGCATATAATTAATACCATTGGATAGAAAACAATCTATAGTTTCTAAAACCGTTTCAATTTTGTCTCTGAGTGAAACAGAAGTCATTTGACAGCACTTTCCCTGACCAAGAAGAAGAATGCAAGATGTGTATGCTCGCTTCAACGCTCTGCCTATATATGGTCACGCCACCTATGACCCGAAACACACTTCATTCGTCTTCCTCTGGGTGTCAAGAGGACGTCAGAGGAGACATTTTTTGTTTATCTTGTACTGACGTGAAATAAGACCTATTTCTTTGGCGTGACCGACAACTTCCGGTTCTCTGAATCGCGCGATTTGGAGGTGCGATTGTCTACTGTTTTGCTGCCGTTACGGATGAAAACTATCTCCGTCTCGAAGTTTGTTTGATACATGTGACCATATCATCTTAATGTATGTTTTTTCAATATAGTTTAATCAGATTATTTGAATTTTTTCGGGAGTTTTGCCGTGTTCCATTCTGTGACTTTTTTTACTTTGGCCAGTCGACCAGAACATATGCTAAATGAAGAGGGAAAGTTGCCATTATGAATGGATTGAACGACTCATCAGGACTAAGGACACCTTGATCAACATTCTGATGAAAGATCAGCAATAGTAAGACCCAATTTACGATGTTATTTCATATATTTGTCGTGCATGTGAACTGGTTGGGGGCGCCCAGCTGGTTCTGGCTGGCGTGGCTATGCTAATTTAGCGCTACATTTTGTTTTCGCTATAAAGCATTTAATAAATCAGAAATATTGTTTGGATTCACCAGATGTTGGGCTATCAATATCTGTACGCTGTGTATTTTTTCTGAAATGTTTTAAGACAAGTAATTAGTTATATGACGTTGGTCTCTGTAATTGTTCTGGCTGCGTCGGCACTATTTCAGATTGCAGCTGCAATGTAGAACTGTGATTTATACCTGAAAAATTCACATTTTTCAAAAAAAAACTATGCTATACCATAAATATGTTATCAGACTGTCATCTTATGAAGTTGTTTCTTGGTTAGTGGCTATATATATTTTTATTTAGTCGAATTAGTGATAGCTACTGACGCAGGAAAAAACTGTTGGAGTAAAAAAATTGTGTCTTTTGCTAACGTGTTTAGCTAATAGATTTACATATTGTGTCTTCCCTGTAAAACATTATAAAAATCTGAAATGGTGGCTTTATTTACAGGATCTGTATCTTTCATTAGGTGTCTTGGACTTGTGATTTAATGATATTTAGATGCTACTATTTAATTGTGACGCTATGCTAGCGATGCTAATCAGTGTGGGGGGGGGGGGGTGGGGGGTGCTCCCGGACCCGGGGTAGGTGCTCGGTAGAGGTTAAACAACACAATGTAACTCCAAGTCAATCACACTTCTGTGAAATCAAACTGTCCACTTAGGAAGCAACACTGATTGACAATACATTTCACATGCTGTTGTGCAAATGGAATAGACAAAAGGTGGAAATTATAGGCAATTAGCAAGACACCCCCAATAAAGGAATGATTCTGCAGGTGGTGACCACAGACCACTTCTCAGTTCCTATGCTTCCTGGCTGATGTTTTGGTCACTTTTGAATGCTGGCGGTGCTCTCACTCTAGTGGTAGCATGAGACGGAGTCTACAACCCACACAAGTGGCTCAGGTAGTGCAGCTCATCCAGGATGGCACATCAATGCGAGCTGTGGCAAGAAGGTTTGCTGTGTCTGTCAGCGTAGTGTCCAGAGCATGGAGGCGCTACCAGGAGACAGGCTAGTACATCAGGAGACGTGGAGGAGGCCGTAGGAGGGCAACAACCCAGCAGCAGGACCGCTACCTCCGCCTTTGTGCAAGGTGGAGCACTGCCTGAGCCCTGCAAAATGACCTCCAGCAGGCCACAAATGTACCAGGCGGTGTCGCTATTGTTATTTTACTGCTGCTCTTTAATTATTTGTTACTTTTGTTTCTTATTCTTATCCGTATTCTTTTTAAATACATTGTTGGTTAGGGGCTCGTTAGTAAGCATTTCACTGTAAGGTTGTATTCAGCGCATGTGGCTAATAACATTGTATTTAATTTTATTTGAATTCTACCCCTAACCTCCTTCTAAGCAAGTCTATTGTTCAGCTAATAGCCTCTTATAGCCATAATGATGCTGTACAACGTGACCGTGTGTGTTTGAAAGAGTATTTTCCAGTAAGAAACAATTTGTTTACCTACATTAGCCTACTTTGTTCCAATATTTCTGTCAATCGTTGATATTTATTCCCATAGTAATTCATTATTGATCCATAACTAAATAAACATCTGCATTTTGAAAGAGTATTTTTGTCATTATTTTATTAAGGAAAGCATAAAGATGCTGATGAAGAAATACAGTACTTTTTCTTTGCAACTCTGCCTAGAAGGCCAGCATCCCTGTCATGCCCTGGCCTTAGTATTCTTTGTTTTCTTTATGTTTTTTAGTTAGGTCAGGGTGTGACATGGGGAATGTATGTGTTTTGTAGTGTCTAGGGGTGTTGTATGTGTATGGGGCAGAGTAGAGTGCAGTTGTCTAGTTATGTCTATGGCTGCCTAGATTGGTTCTCAATCAGAGACAGCTGTCATTCATTGTCTCTGATTGGGAGCCATATTTAAGGCAGCCATAGGCAGTAGGCTTTTGTGGGTAGTTGTCTATGTGTAGTGTTTGTGTCAGCACTATTTGTCATTATAGCTTCACGGTCATCAGTTTGTTATTTTGTTAGTTTGTGTATAGTGTTCGTTTCGTGTTTTTCTCTCTTCTAAATAAAAGAAGATGTATTTTGCACACGCTGCGCCTTGGTCCTCTCTCTCACCCATAGACGATCGTGACAATCCCAGAGTCGCCTCTTCACTGTTGACGTTGAGACTGTTGTTTTGCGGGTACTATTTAATGGAACTGCCAATAAAGATATTTTGGAGATGAATTCATTTAAAAATTATGTAAAATGAGTGGGAAATAGGCCATTCTTGATATTGGGGTGAGACATTGTTACTAATTTGTAAATAAAGCCAGTTTGTCATTTAGAATGATTTATTTCTGTTTTTAGGGGCGAGAAACCAAAAGCCTCGTGACCGGTCGGGAGTAGGCTACAGTAAGAGCAAAATAATCCTAACATTTCCACAACCTAATTGTACTCTAATTGACTCCTAGAATAAAAACCTTAGTCTAACAACAGTTTTAGTAAGTAATACTGAAGTTGTGCATAATTATCAGTCTCTATTTGGTTTATGTCGCCCATTCATTGTCAGTTAGAGACACAGTAGCGCCTTGGGACCCAAAAGCATAATCAGTGCTTTAACTCCCCCTTGCGCTGGTCTGGAGCAATGCAGTAGTGATGCAGGGTACCATACTAAACCACAAATGACCTCTAAGTCCCGCAGCATGATTGCAAAACCTTTAGACAAGCAACTACTGTAGTTAGCAAATGTAGTTAGCAATGTCATGTTTGGGATAGATTAAAACAGTTTGCTGATACCAGTTTAAAGTTGTCAGTGCCACTGACTGACTGTCTAGTGCTTAGCTAGCTAACGTTAACTATAATATACTGAACAAAAATTGAAACGCAACGTGCTACAAATTTCTTAGGGCTGCAATCCCGTTAACAGGATCGATATGACAACAGCCAGTGAAAGTGCAGGGCGCCAAATTCAAACAGAAATCTCATAATTAAAATTCCTCAAGCATACAAGTATTTAAAACCATTTTAAAGATACACTTCTTGTTAATCCCACCACAGTGTCCGATTTCGAAAAGGCTTTACAGCGAAAGCGCCACAAACGATTATGTTAGGTCACCGCCAAATCAGAGCCATTTTTCCAGCCAAAGACAGGAGTCACAGAAAGCAGAAATAGAGAAAAAATGAATCACTAACCTTTGATGATCTTCTTTAGATGACACTCATAGGACTTCATGATACACAATACATATGTTTTGTTCGATAAAGTTCATATTTATATCCAAAAACCTCAGTTTACATTGGAGCCATGTTCAGAAATGCCTCCATATCCAGAGAAATTGCAGAGAGCCACATCAAATAACAGAAATACTCATCATAATCTTTGATGAAAGATACATGTTTTACATAGAATTAAAGATACACTTGTTCTTAATGCAACCGCTGTGTCAGATTTCAAAAAAAGCTTTACAGCAAAAGCACAATATTCAATAATCTGAGAACAGCGTTCAGCCACAAAAGCAAGCCATACAGTTACCCACCAAATTGTGGAGTCAACAAAAGTCAGAAATAGCATTATAAATCTTCACTTACCTTTGCTGACCTTTGTCTGAATGCACTCCACAAGAAATGTTTGTTTTGTTTGGTAATGTCCATCATTTATGTCCAAATAGCTACTTTTGTTAGAGCGTTTGGTAAACAAATCCAAAGCCACGAAGCGCGTTCACTAAAAGCAGACGAAATGTCTGGTGGAAAAATGCTGTTTTTCTCTTGAGTAAGGCAGTTAACCCCCATCAACAACTGCTACCCGGAAGCTGAAGATGTGGATGTCGATTTAAGGCAGTCCCCCGCACCTCACTGATTCAGAGGGGTGCGGAATTCACATTTCAGTTTAATGCATTCAGTTGTGCAACTGATTAGGTTTCCCTTTAACCCTCTTGCAGCGGAAGAGATGGACCAGGAAACGCTCTTGCTTTCAGGCAACTCGACTATAGCCTGAAGTTAAAGAAAAACATAAAAGCCTTACATGCAGTCAGTATTCTGTAAACGCCACCTTTTTTACACGCGAATGGAGGTCCTTGGGAAACATGTGAACACATAGGACTGTGGACACAGCAAGCGACAAACCAAGCTTGAGCAGTAGCCGGGTCTTGCCAGGTGTGTGTTGAAAGACTTGTGTATTTTGAAAACTGATTGTTATAAGGACTTTTGCGGAGACCGCAATCCAGACAGCTCAGTGGACCAGACAGAATGGGGCCAAGACAATCTAGTATCTGGATACTCCAGGCATGGTGGGTTAAATTTTGTATTAACTAGCCTAGCTGACGTGACCACACTGGTCTGGAAAGAAGGCTGTTTGTTTTAATTCAATATTTGCATCTAACTTGTGCGACAGGGTTTGATTGGTTCTTTCAAAAGTTTTTTTTCCTTGTGGGTTGAGGCCTTCCATTGAAGTAGAAGGGGGGCGGCGCTCGGGGGCTGTGTGGCTGTGCATGTGGGTGTTTGAGTAAGAAAGACAGATGAGAGCCAACCAGTAAAAGCACAGCTCCCTTTATTATTGACCCATTGTGCTGACAGCATCAAAGAGGAATTCGATAGTTAAGTGTTAGCCAGACTAATGATTAACTGCAATGGAAAAGTAATTGTTTGTCTGCTTTACTACAGATTGCTCAGGACGTCTCTATTTTAAACTCGGACTGCTTGGGGAAACTCATTGAGAACTGGATTGCGGTCATAAAGGATAAAAACCTTTGGTCTGCCAGCCGAGAAAAGCAGGCCAAGTTCTTCTATTCGAAGTGCAGGTATAGTTTGAAAAACCCTGCTAGTGGTGCCTCAGATGCTCATATATTTTTTGCCTGAAACAATCAAGTTATTCACTAAACATTCTTCTCTCCAGATACAAAAGTTGACATCGCTTTAAAATTTCTGCCAATGGTCCTCCCAACACCAGTCTACACGATTGGTATGAAGACATTCCGACCCAGCTTCGAAGAGACCAGAATGTCCTTCATTGACTTGCAGCCTGTAAGTTTAAATAGTTGATAGGCATAGGAAGACTGATGGGGAAATTAGATGATGGCATTTGTAAACCTTGAATGAAAGGAACAGCATTCCAAAATCTGTTATTCATAACTGCACACTCCAATACATTGTTGTGTGAAGGAACCTATGAGCCCCAGCCCCAAATGAATGGAAGACGTATGCATCAAACATGTTAATATTGATGTGTAAAGGGCTATGTAGTATTCAAAATAAATTGTGTATGATAGCATTATCAGTGTACCTCCATCCTTTGCACAAGTCCTCATATTCAACCATGTTTGGACCAACATGGTTGAGTACTTGCGCCAGGTGGACTCTAACCAGACCCTAGCCATTTGTGTTAGCTCTTGGGGACTGCTCACAGGTGTTTACAGTCATTAGTGGACAAGCATTGGAGAAAACTACATTGCTTGGGGCACTGGATATGTGCTTCAAAAGCAGCCGGGTCAAGTGCTCAACCCAAGACGCGGGGTTAGAAGCACAACCCAACCCCACTGGGTTGAATTAACCCAATGCTGACCAAGCGCTTGGTGGTCGAAATTACCCAAATTGGGTAACAATAATTCATTTTGGAAAAATAATTTGAACCTTTTCATGTGACTTCCAAATATCTCCAAAGGTCGCCCCTGCATGTTTTTTTTTATGCATGTGATGTCAGAATGCGCTCACTGTTCCAAAATGTGTGCCACATTCAGACTCATCTTAGTGTGCCAGAGCGCAGAATAACTAATTAATCTTTGAACCCTCAACACACGTTGAATATGTCCGGTGTCTGGATGACATGAAAAAAGCCCAACCAGCTCTGCAAGGGTCAGTAAAATGGTCAGAGTAGGGTGTTCCCTCATTATGTGTCTGGAAGTAGCTAGCCAATGTTAGCCAGTTAGCTTGGGTTCTTGACTGTAGTTGTGAGGTCAGAGCTTTTGGAACAACCCTACATATTGGCCAGAGCGTCCAGTGTGCGCTCTGAACGCGGAACCACAGAGCTGTTCTCTCTCCCTCTTAGATGTCTGTAAGTAGCTGGCAAGTTAGTACAGAACGCTTGGATCAACCCTAAAGAGATGGGTGAGGCAAAGGTTTAAGAGGGTGTGAACAATGCTGAATGGGTGTAGACTAAGAAGGGCTCTCCAATAGTAGTACCAACACATTGAAAGACGGTTTTCTTAAAAGTGAGTTTACAAGTTGTTTAACTTTCAAAGCAGAATTACTTTCCAATTGTTTCCTCAAACACAGGGAATGATTTACCATTTTGTAGCTCTGTGTCACGCCCTGACCTTAGAGATCCTTTTTATGCCTCTGTTTCGGTTGGTCAGGGCGTGAGTTGGGGTGGGCATTCTATGTTTTGTTCTATGTTGTCTATTTCTATGTGTTTGGCCAGGTGTGGTTCTCAATCAGAGGCAGCTGTCTGTCGTTGTCTCTGATTGAGAACCATACTTAGGTAGCCTTTTCCCACCTGTGTTTGTGGGTAGTTGTTTTCTGTTGTGTGAGTGCCCGACAGAACTGTTGCGTTTTATTCCACTTTGGTTTTTTGTTTCAGTGTTCAGGTGACAGTAAACATCATGAACACGTACCACGCTGCGCTTTGGTCTACTCTTTCTTCCTCGGACGAACGTCGTTACCCTCTGAGTCTCTACTTTTATCCAATGTAAAAATATATATATTTTTAAATGTTGCTACATAATACCGAATCCAGGTGGTGTGTTACATTTTATTCTGTACTTTCAGAAACCACACACACAAACAGCATTGAACATTATTTGCCAGTATCATTACTGGAACTGAACATCTTTATAGCTGAAGATTGAAAACAGCTCTCAACAGTACACTCAACAGTTTTACTGGATGAAAACACAGCATGAAAACAAATAGGCCTATATGGAATAGTAGTCTAATTTTCGTGAAGTATTGGTGGTGGTTGAACAACAGCAACAAAAGTGTTTTACTAGATGAAAAAAAAAACTGCAAGAAAAGACTGACAACTTATGGAATATGCATAAACCCATATTCATGCAGTAGTTGAACAACAACTGCATTTCCACCTCTAAAGGCATAGTATTATGGCAGGTCACCGGTCAAGTCACCTACCACGTCAGTCAGTCAGTAATTGCTGCAGATGTGCTCAATAGTGCTTGAGCATATGGTACTCCTCAAAGCATGTTGAAAGGCAAGACAAGCTGAACACATGTACTTTGTCAACCTCCTGTGCTTCCTTCTCCTGGTGCCAGACAGGCAAACTTTGCAGTGCCTCCGTGTGCGACTACCTTGAACAGCAGTTTGAGGGACTTCTGTGCAGTGAGGTGTAGGGGAGTGTCTGTAGCAGGACGCCCCCCAGCTTGAAGCACTCTGCTTTGCACTCCAGACTGGGACTCATCAAAGCAAACAGCAGGGCCAGGAGGGGTGAAATGGCTGGCGGCCTTCCAGCTACCACAGATCTCCTGAATTATACATCGTAATTGCTATTAGCTAACTCATTTTGTGGTTTCTGTCAGCCCGAGAGTTATCTAAATATGATCGCATGACCGCTTGTGTTATGTCAATCTTTCCTCAGTTAGCGCTAGGACAAATGTAGCCTACATTTTCCAGTTTGGATGATTGTGCTATGCTGTAGCTCTTTTGCAAACGTCTGAACGTTGCATCGAAAAATAAACTGCTCACATTCAGGACATAACTTTGTAAGGACTGTGTTTGTGCAAAATGTTTCTTCGGGAAAAAAACAGTGTGGCCAGCTCAAATGCATCAATCGAAACTGGATGTTCTAAATATGTATTCTAATCACACCACTTTGAGCGTATGCTGCAAGGACCACTGTAGAATGATCCCACCCATTTGTTGGTACGTGTTAATTGCCATATTAGGCATAACTCAATGTCTCCCTTTTAAAATAAGAAGTACAGTTGAAGTCGGAAGTTGACATACACTTTAGCCGAATACATTTAAACTCAGTTTTTCACAATTCCTGACATTTAATCCCAGTAAAAAATCCCTGTTTTAGGTCAGTTAGGATCACGACTTTATTTTAAGAATGTGAAATTTAAGAATAATAGTAGAGAGAACAATTTATGTCAGCTTTTCTTTCTTTCATCATATTCCCAGTGAGTCTGAAGTTTACATACACGCAATTAGTATTTGGTAGCATTGCCTTTAAATTGGGTCAAACGTTTCGGGTAGCCTTCTACAAGCTTCCCACAATAAGTTGGGGGAATTTGGGCCCTGTCACATTCGTCGTAACATTGAAGAGAGGAGGACCAAGGCGCAGCGTGAAAAGAATACATATTTAATAAACGAAGACGAAGAACACTTGGCAAACTATACAAAACAACAAACTAACGTGAAGCTATATAACAAATAGTGCTGACACTAAACACTACACATAGACAATCACCCACGAACTACCTAATGAATATGGCTGCCTAAACATGGTTCCAATCAGAGACAACGATAGACAGCTGTCTCTAATTGAGAACCAATCTAGGCAACCATAGACATTCATACACCTAGACTGAACACTGCCCCATAAACATACAAAAAACCCTAGACAATACAAAACACATACATCCCCCATGTCACGCCCTGACCTAACTAAAATAATAAAGAAAACAAAGATAACTAAGGCCAGGGTGTGACAGGCCCATTCTTCCTGACAGAGCTGGTGTAACTGAGTCAGGTTTGTAGGCTCCCTTGCTCGCACACGCTTTTTCAGTTCTGCCCACACATGTTCTATAGGATTGAGGTAAGCGCTTTGTGATGGCCACTCCAATACCTTGACTTTGCTGTCCTTAAGCCATTTCGCCACAACTTTGGAAGTATGCTTGGGGTCATTGTCCATTTGAAAGACACACCAAGCTTTAACTTCCTGACTGGTGTTGCTTCAAAATATTCATATACATTTCTTTCCACATTATGCCATCTATTTTGTGAAGTGCACCAGTCCCTCCTGCAGCAAAGCACCCCCACAACATGGTGCTGCCACCCCCGTGCTTCACGGTTGGGATGGTGTTCTACGGCTTGCTAGCCTCCCCAAACATAACGATTGTTATTATGGCCAAACAGTTCTATTTTTGTTTCATCAGACCAGGGGACATTTCTCCAAAAAGTACGATCTTTGTCCCCATGTGCAGTTGCAAACCGTAGTCTGGCTTTTTTTATGGTGGCTTCTTCCTTGATGAGCGGCCTTTCAGGTTACGTCGATATAGGACTCATTTTACTGTGGATATAGATACTATTCTACCTGTTTCTTCCAGCATCTTCACAAGATCTTTTTCTGTTGTTCGTATTATTGTTTGAACAGATGAACGTGGTACCTTCAGGGATTGCTCCCAGGGATGAACCAGATTGTTTTTCTGAGGTCTTGGCTGATTTATTTTGATTTTCCCATGATGTCAAGCAAAGAGGCACTGAGTTTGAAGGTAGGCCTTGAAATACATCCACAGGTACACTTCCAATTGACTCAAATGATGTCCATTAGCCTATCAGAAGCTTCAAAAGCTATGGCATAATTTTCTGGAATTTTCCAACCGGTTTAAAGGCACTGTCAACTTAGTGTATGGAAACTTCTGACCCACTAGAATTGTGATACAGTGAATTATAAGTGAAATAATCTGTCTGTAAACAATTCTTGGAAAAATTACTTGTTTCAAGCGCAAAGTAAATGTCCTAACCGACTTCCCAACACTATAGTTTGTTAACAAGACATTTGTGGAGTGGATGAAAAATAATTTTTTATGACTTCAGCCTAACACCTTGCCCAAACCGGCTGCGCGCGTGTGCCATCGTGCACTATCGTGCATACATTTATTTTGCCCCCCCACACCAGACGCGATCACGACACGCAGGTTAAAATATCAAAACAAACTCTGAACCAATGACATTAATTTGGGGACAGGTGGAAATGCATTAAACATGTATGGTATTTTAGCTAGTTAGCTTGCACTTGCTAGCTAACGTTAATTTGTCCTGTTTAGCTAGCTTGCTGTTGCTAGCTAATTTGTCCTGGGATATAAACATTGAGTTGTTATTTTGCCTGAAATGGAAAAGGATGTCTACTCCGACAATTAATCCACATATAAAACGGCCAACCGAATCGTTTCTAGTCATCTCTCCTCCTTCCAGGCTTTTTCATCGTTTAAATTATATGGTGATCGCATCTAAACTTGCATTGTATTTCCACGACTACCGGCAAAACAGTTTTAGTCTTTCTATCACCCACGTGGGTATAACCAATGAGGAGATGGCACGTGGGTACCTGCTTCTATAAACCAATGAAGAGATGGCACGTGGATTTCCTGCTTCTATAAACCAATGAGGAGATGGGAGAGGCAGGACTTGCAGCGCGATCTGCGTCAGAAATAGGAAAGACATCTATTTTAGCCCTTGGTGTCGCAGATGCTCGTTGGCGCGAGCAAGCAATGTGGGTGCAAAAGTTTAATAACATGGGTTTCTAAATTTGTTTTGCGATGCTCGCGTATGCGACGTGTCTGGTCTGGTCAGCATGTAAGTGTATGTAAACTTCCGACTTCAACTGAATGTCCCTAAGGGAATAGGGTGCCATCTGGGGATTATTCTATGCCTGCATGCGAACTGGCACCCTATTCCCTACAATATGTAGTACCCTATAGGGCCCTGGTCAAAAAAGTAGTGTACTAGGGAATAAGGTGCTATTTTTCTAAGGCTGTAATAATGCAAAGAGCGACTAGTTACTGCCAATGATTTGTCCGATTACCGCCATTGAATTGTCTGACTGGAACATCACTAATATTTTGGGAAATTCACATTTCCAAATGGCACCACCTCCTCTGTCATTTCATACATCCAGCATATCATTCCTCCTGTCCCTAGCATAAGTTGCTAACATACTGGGGAAGCTATTTGTTTCAGAGTAAATTGAATTTGACCTCGGAGAGAGTTATGTGTCATTTTCTGTTCATGTGGTTTAACAAACTTAATGGACAGGAAATTAAAAGTAACTCTCTCCGAGGTCAATTTCCTTGTACCATGAAACAAATAACTTCCACATCTTAACATTCCTCCTTTCCCTAGCAGAATTGGCTAATATTCTGACATGCTGAATGTAGGAAATGACAGAGGATGTGGTGCCATTTGGAAATGTGAATTTCCAAAAGTACAATTGATTATAATATAAAATAAGACAAATCGATGGTGGTAATTAGTTGGTCTTTGCGTTATTACAGCCTCGAAAACACTGTTGCTGATGAGTTATTCTGTTGATAATCTGCACACCACAGGCTGTATCCCAAATGGTTACCTTATTCTCTAGTGCACTACTTTTGACCAGAGCCCTTTGGTCCCTGGTCTAAAGTAGTGCACTACATACCGTAGGGAATAGGGTGCCATTTGACATGCAGTCCATAGAATAATCCACCACAACAAAACCCAATTGGAGGCATTGCATGCCCAGAGGAATGTGTTTGATTTCACTAAATCAGAGAGTATCGGAAGTAAACACAAGCTTGGCTTGTTTGAATCAGATGAAGAGTCCCAGCCAATGTCAACAGACAGTAGGTGTACACATGTCTATACTTCAAAGGCCCAATCTGTGAAATGGAAACACAGCCTTAAAATATGGCTTCACCTCACAGACTGTCAACCCTTGCATCTATAGCTCGGTCGATCTCATTTATAGAGACTACATTTCTCCAGCCCCATTCCTCAGATGTACAGCAAACCAAGTGGTGTGGGGGCTTCCATTTAGCTGTTTTTCGAATTCAGGATTGTGCCTTAAACTTAATTTGCTAGTTTATCTGATACAAGCACTGTATCTCCAACACTCAGCAGCCTTATGATAAAAGCATCCCCCCCTTCCTCTCGTGTCTTTCCCACCTTTGTAAAATGGTTTCTTGAAATCTCTTGACCTGACAGCCCAAGTTTAACTGCAGTGTGTAGCCACGTCCTGAACCCAGCTTGACTACAGTGTGGAGCCGCGCTCCTGATCCCTCTCCAGCTGAAGGAGAGTGTGTGTGGCTCCAGAGTACACAGATCTACCTGGGGTCAAATGGCTCTCACAATCACTCAAGGTTTCCTGAGAGGCGGAGAGAGAAGGATATGGCTCTCACAATCACTCACGGTTTTCTGAGAGGCAGAGAGAGAAGGATGCTCAAGTCGCCATGAGATGCAATGTGTTGCTTCTCTCAGCCAGCACTGAGTAAAACTATAAAACTCTATGTGTCAAGCTTCTCAGAATGTTGATAAAGGTTCAGCTCGCCGGGTCCGTGTAATCTTAATCCTTGTGATCTAAAAGTCTAAACTGATCCTAAATCAGCACTCCTCTGAGAAACATTGTACTTGCCCTGTTCTGTAGTTTAGTGAGTGCACTCTGTTTACCAAGACACAATACTTGCCAACCTTGACATCTCAAAATGACCAATAATTCTCAGGAAGTTATGTACGAGGTGGTGTGGAAAAACAGGAAGTGTTTGTGTGGGTATGTGTGTGCGTGCTTGTGTTGGCCTACCCACATGTTCAAAGTGTTGGTGTATGCATATTTGACCTACCTGTGCAGGAGTAGTCATCCACTCTGATGAAGGCAGGTAGACAGTCACAGCGATGGCTGCCGGGGACATTCACACACGCCGTGTTAGCCTGGCAGTAGTTCCTCTGAACAGCACACTCATCGATATCTGAGAGGAGAACCCATACAGAGGAATTGTCAATATATATTTGTGTATATATATATATATACACTGCTCAAAAAAATAAAGGGAACACTTAAACAACACAATGTAACTCCAAGTCAATCACACTTCTGTGAAATCAAACTGTCCACTTAGGAAGCAACACTGATTGACAATACATTTCACATGCTGTTGTGCAAATGGAATAGACAAAAGGTGGAAATTATAGGCAATTAGCAAGACACCCCCCAAAACAGGAGTGATTCTGCAGGTGGTGACCACAGACCACTTCTCAGTTCCTATGCTTCCTGGCTGATGTTTTGGTCACTTTTGAATGCTGGCGGTGCTCTCACTCTAGTGGTAGCATGAGACAGAGTCTACAACCCACACAAGTGGCTCAGGTAGTGCAGTTCATCCAGGATGGCACATTAATGCGAACTGTGGCAAAAAGGTTTGCTGTGTCTGTCAGCGTAGTGTCCAGAGCATGCAGGCGCTACCAGGAGACAGGCCAGTACATCAGGAGACGTGGAGGAGGCCGTAGGAGGGCAACAACCCAGCAGCAGGACCGCTATCTCCGCCTTTGTGCAAGGAGGTGCACTGCCAGAGCCCTGCAAAATGACCTCCAGCAGGCCACAAATGTGCATGTGTCAGCATATGGTCTCACAAGGGGTCTGAGGATCTCATCTCGGTACCTATTGGCAGTCAGGCTACCTCTGGCGAGCATATGGAGGGCTGTGCGGCCCCACAAAGAAATGCCACCCCACACCATGACTGACCCATCGCCAAACCGGTCATGTTGGAGGATGTTGCAGGCAGCAGAACGTTCTCCACGGTGTCTCCAGACTCTGTCACGTCTGTCACATGTGCTCATGTGCTCAGTGTGAACCTGCTTTCATCTGTGAAGAGCACAGGGCGCCAGTGGCGAATTTGCCAATCTTGGTGTTCTCTGGCAAATGCCAAACGTCCTGCACGGTGTTGGGCTGTAAGCACAACCCCCACCTGTGGACGTCGGGCCCTCATACCACCCTCATGGAGTCTGTTTCTGACCGTTTGAGCAGACACATGCACATTTGTGGCCTGCTGGAGGTCATTTTGCAGGGCGCTGGCAGTGCACCTCCTTGCACAAAGGCGGAGGTTGCGGTCCTGCTGCTGGGTTGTTGCCCTCCTACGGCCTCCTCCACGTCTCCTGATGTACTGGCCTGTCTCCTGGTAGCGCCTCCATGCTCTGGACACTACGCTGACAGACACAGCAAACCTTTTTGCCTCAGCTCGCATTGATGTGCCATCCTGGATGAACTGCACTACCTGAGCCACTTGTGTGGGTTGTAGACTCCGTCTCATGCTACCACTAGAGTGAGAGCACCGCCACCATTCAAAAGTGACCAAAACATCAGCCAGGAAGCATAGGAACTGAGAAGTGGTCTGTGGTCACCACCTGCAGAATCACTCCTTTTTTGGGGGTGTCTTGCTAATTGCTTATAATTTCCACCTTTTGTCTATTCCATTTGCACAACAGCATGTGAAATTTATTGTCAATCAGTGTTGCTTCCTAAGTGGACAGTTTGATTTCACAGAAGTGTGATTGACTTGGAGTTACATTGTGTTGTTCAAGTGTTCCCTTTATTTTTTTGAGCAGTGTATATTGTTTAGTGGGTAGTGACCGTTGGAGGGTAGAGAGGGGGACAGAGAGTAGGGGAGAAGGAGTAATATAGAACTCTGTCACCAGTGGGTATGTGTGGTTTGGAGCCTGCAGCACTACAGTACCACTATACCAGACTCCGGCACAGGACTTGTCAATAATCTGAGGGAACACACACAGAGCTTTATGGCCGAAATAAAGCGCTGTGCCATGGGTGGTCTAGTGCAGGGTTTCCCAAACTCGGATTTAGGGTCCCCCCTGAGTGCACGTTTTGGTTTTTGCCCTAGCACTACATGGCTGATTCAAATAATCAACTCACCACCAAGCCTGGATTATTTGAATCAGCTGTGTAGTGCTACTGCAAAAACAAAATGTGCACCCAGGGAGAATGCCAGGACAGTGTTTAGAAAACCCTGGTCTAGTGGTTAGTCCCACAGACCCCAGGCCACATGTACCTGTATTGACGTGGGTTCAAATCTGTCCCACTACCTTTTGACACTCTCACCTTTTATTTTTTACAGACTATCCCTCTATGTGTGTTCAATAAAACTACCAAAAAAATGTAAAAAAAGAAGTGGAATTCCATCCCTGGGAGAGAAAGCGGAAGCGTCCCAAATGACACCCTCTTCCCTTCATAGTGCACTACTTTAGACTGGGCCATTATCAAAAGTAGTGCACTATAAAGGGCGCTGTGGTATTACCCAGTTGGGTTTATTTTACATCCATACAATGTAAAAGGCGGCAGGTAGCCTCGAGATTAGAGAGGTATTATTTATAAACACTCTGAGCACGTGGAAAGGCACTATTCTATATGAAATTATTATTATCGGAGTCGTCGATATCTGAAGGAGGAGTTACAGTCATCCTATAATGGGAAAGTAACAAGTGTCAAGAAGAATATTGAATTTAGCACCAAGAAACAAATCAAATTGTATTGGTCACATGCACCGAATACAACAGGTGTAGACTTTACAGTGAAAGGCTTACATACAAGCCCATTCCCAACAATGCAGAGTTTAAAAGGAAGACAAATATTTGCTGAATAAAAATGGAAATAATACCACAATAAAAAAAATAGCAACACTATATACAAGGAGTACCAGTACTGAGTCAATTTGCAGGGGTACGAGGTAGTTGAGATCATTTAAGTAATTTACAGTAGACATGGGTAGGGGTAAAAGTGACTAGGCAATCAGGATATACACTGTGTACAAAACCTTAAAACTTCTTCGGGATCGGTGTCCCTTCCACGGGACGGTTGAGCTAATGTAGGCTAATGCGATTAGCATGAGGTTGTAAGTAACAAGAAAATTTCCCAGGACAAAGACATATCTGATACTGGCATAAAGGATAAATTATTGTTAATCTAACTGCACTGTCCAACTTACAGTAGCTATTACAATGAAATAATACCTTGCTATTGTTTGACGAGAGTTCATAATTTTGAATATGAAAAGTTATTAATGAACATATTAGGCACATTCAAGCTGTCTTGATACAACATTTTTAACAGAAATGCCATGGTTCCTTGGATCAGTCTAAAACTTTGCACATACACTGCTGCCATCTAGTGGACAAAATCAAAATTGCACGTGGGCTGGAATAATACATTATGGTCTTTCTCTTGCATTTTAAAGATGATGGTAATTTTTTTTTGAAAAGAACAGTTGTTTTTTTCTTTTATTATCTTTTACCAGATCTATTCTGTTATATTCTCCTACATTCCTTTCACATTTCCACAAAGTTCAAAGTGTTTCCTTACAAATGGTACCAAGAATATGCATATCCTTGCCTCAGGGCCTGAGCTACAGGCAGTTAGATTTGGGTATGTAATTTTAGGCAAAAATGGAAAAAAAGGGTCCGATACCAATTAAGGACGGTATAACAACATAACTGTATCTCTGAATGTGTATATTTCCCAGTTGCTAGGTTTACATCCAAATATTGTGGAACTTATATGACTAAATATTAAACTATTTGTGAGAAGATTAAATATGATGTTAGCTTTCTAAATGATAATTGTTTTTCATATAAAAGTTCTACCTAGTCAGTGAACACACCCCACGTGAGCACAGACATTATGTCGGTGTCATGGAACGCCCGAGTGCATAAACCCCTCCTAACGAAATTTACATTAGACCAAGCAGGTGGACGGTGTTGAACCGGACATCACGAATGGTCAGACTCTATGAGACCAGAAAAACGAGGAGCGTGGCTGCACGTTGAAATGGTTAGAAACTCTCGGCGACAGACTGACCAGGTGAATTCAGGTGAAAGCTTTGATCTCTTATTGATGTAACTTGTTAAATACACTTCAATCATTGTAGATGAAGGGGAGGAGAAAGGTTAAACAATTATTTTAAAGCCTTGAGTCAATTGAGACATGGATGTGTGCCATTCAGGAGATGAATAGGGAAGACAAAATACTTAAGTGCCTTTGAACGGGGTATGGTAGTAGGTGCCAGGCGCACCGGTTTGCATCAAGAACTGCAACGCTGCTGGGTTTTTCATGCTCAATAGTTTCCTATGTGTATCAAGAATGGTCCACCACCCAAAGGATATCCAGCCAACTTGACACAACTGTGGGAAGCATTGGAGTCAACATGGGCCAGCATCCCTCTGAAACCCTTTTGCCACGTTGTAGAGTCCATGGCCTGACAAATTGAGGCTGTTCTGAGGGCAAAACGGAAGGGGGGAGTGCAACTCCAACCAATATACTCAGTCAGTTATGAAAACTAAGGCTAGCTTTTTCAAACAGAAATTTGCTTCCTAGCACTAATTCCAAAAAGCTTTGGGACACTGTAAAGTCCATGGAGAATAAGAGGACCGCCTCCCAGCTGCCCACTGCACTGAGGATACGAAATACTGTCACCACCGATAAATCGACGATAATCAAAGCTTTTTTCCACAGCTGCTGGCCATGCTTTCCACCTGGCCACCCCTGCCCCGGCCAACATTTCAGCACCCCCTGCATCAACTTAACCCCCCCCCCGCTTCTCCTTCACCCAAATCCAGACATCTGATGTTCTGAAAGAGCTGCAAAATCTGAATCCCTACAAATCAGCTGAGCTAGACAATCTGGAGCCTCTCTTTCTAAAATGTTCTGCCAATTTTTGCAACCCCTATTACTAGCCTATTCAACCTCTCTTTCGTATCGTCTGAGATCCCCAAAGATTGGAAAGCTGCCGCGGTCATCCCCCTCTTCAAAGGAGACACTCTAAACCCAAACTGTTATAGACCTATATCCATCCTGCACTGCCTTTCTAAAATCTTCGAAAGCTAAGTTAATTAACAGATCACCGAATTAAATCTAGAATTGGCTTCCTATTTCGCAAAACAAAGCATCCTTCACTCATGCCGCCAAACATACCCTCGTAAAACTGACTATCCTACCGATCCTTGACTTCGGCAATGTAATTTACAAAATAGCCCCCAACACTCTACTCAGCAAACTGGATTTAGTCTATCACAGTGCCATCTGTTTTGTCACCAAAGCCCCATATACCACCCACCACTGCGACCTGTATGCTCTCGTTGGCTGGCCCTGACGACATATCCGTCGCCAAACCCACCGGCTCGAGGTCATCTATAAGTCTTTGCTAGGTAAAGCCCTGCCTTATCTCAGCTCACTGGTCACCATAGCAACACCCACCCGTAGCACGCGCTCCAGCAGGTATATTGCACTGGTCATCCGCAAAGCCAACACTTCCTTTGGCTGTCTTTCCTTCCAGTGTTCTGCTGCCAATGACTGGAACGAATTGCAAAAATCTCTGAACCTGGAGTCTTATATCTCCCTCTCTAACTTTAAGTATCAGCTGTCAGAGCAGCTTACCGATCACTGGACCTGTACACAGCCAATCTGTAAATAGCACACCCAACTACCTCATCCCCATATTATTACTTACCCTCTTGCGCTTTTGCACCCCAGTATCTCTACTTGCACATCATCATCTGCACATCTATCACTCCAGTATTAATGCTAAATTGTAATTAAATTGTAATTCGCCTCTATGGCTTATTTATTGCCTACCTCCCTGCTCTTCTACATTTGCACACACTGTATATAGATTTTTCAATTTTTCTTTTATTTGGTGTTTTTGACTGTACGTTTGTTTATGTCAAATCGTCTTCTGGATAGACTGAAGACCAAGGCGCAGCGCGTGGAAAGTACATCTTCTTTATTTAAAGGAAGAAGACGAAAAAACGAAACGAACACTATACAAAACAACAAAACAGACGAAAGTGAAGCTATACAAACATAAGTGCTGACACTAAACACTTAGACATAGACAATTCTCCACAAACAGCCCTAGCCTATGGTTGCCCTAAATATGGCTCCCAATCAGAGACAACAATAACCGGCTGTCTCTAATTGAGACCCAATTCAGGCAACCATAGACTTTCCTAGAACCTACACTCAACCATAGACACAGCTAGACACATTCACTCAACACAAACCCATACACTACACCCAACACCCCCTTTACCATATAACCACCCAAAACCGACAAAACACAAACATTCCCCATGTCACACCCTGACCTAACTAAAATAATAAAGAAAACAAAGAATACTAAGGCCAGGGCGTGACAGTTTATGTGTAACTCTGTGTTGTTGTTTTTGTCCCACTGTGTGTGTGTGTGTGTGCATAGAGCCAAATGCAAGGGAATCGCGGCAAAACAATTAAGATATATAAATAATATAGGGGATCAATGTAAATTGTCCTGGTAGCCATTTGATTAACTGTTCAGCAGTTTTATGGGTTGGGCGTAGAAGCTTTTCAGCTGTTTTTCTGGTCCCAGACTTGGCTCTTCGGTACTGCTTGCCATGCGGTAGCAAAGAGAACAGTCTATGACTTGGGTGGCTGGAGTCTTTGACCATTTTTAGGGCCTTCCTATGACACGCCTGATAAAGAGGTCCTGGATGGCAGAGAGTTCGTCCCCAGTGATGTAATGGCCCGTACGCATTACCCTCTGTAGAGCCTTGCTGTCGGATCATGAGCAGTTGCCATACCAAGCAGTGATGGAGCCAGTCGAGATGCTCTCAATGACGCAGCCAACTAGCAGCGAGGTGAATCATTGCAACCAACAGGGGCTAACAACTCCATCCAATTGAATTTGAAAACTCAGCACGATGCAAACATCTTCCGATGAGTCGAGCAATTGCCTGTTTGCGACCATCGTTCAGGAACACATGAAGAAGCCAAGACACAAAATGACATAGAGGCGAAACACTTCGAGAGCAGGCGTTTAAGTGCTCACCAATTACTCTGCACTTGACTGTCACCAGCAACTTGGTGCTGGGAAGTGTCCTTGACATGCTGCGAGGTAGTAAGTCATCATTAATTAAAGAAATAAAAAGCAGTCTGCTTACAAGGGCCAATAAATTATACCATCAAGTGATTATATTGGCTGTAGGAGTTGGGTAGAATGTGTGTGTATCTGTCTTTGTGTGTGTCTGTGTGTATGTGTGTCTGTGTAAAAAATAAAGTTAAATGTGTGTGTATGTGTGTGTGTGTATGTGTGTAAAAAATAAAGTTAAATGTGTGTGTGTGTGCATGTATGTACAGTGCATTCAGAGAGTATTCACACCCCTTGACTTTTAACACATTTTTTTGTGTTGCAGCCTGATTTTAAAATGGATTACCTTTATATTTTGTCACTGGCCTACACACAATACTCCATAATGTCAAAGTAGAAATATGTTTTTTTATGTTTTTTATTTTTTTAGAAATTAATTAACAAAGAAAAGCTGAAATGTCTTCAGTCAATTAGTATCCAACACCTTTGTTATGGCAAGCCTAAATAAGTTCCGGAGTGAAAATGTGCTTAACAAGTCACATAATAAGTTGCATGGACTCTGTGTGCAATAACAGTGTTTAACATGATTTTTGATTGACCCCCTCATCTCTGTACCTCACACATACAATTGTGTGCTCGACTAAGGTCCCTCAGTGGAGCAGTGAATTTCAAACGCATATCCAACCACAAAGAGCAGGAAGGTTTTACAATGTCTCGCAATAAAGGCCACCTATTGGTAGATGGGTAAAAAAAAGCAGATATTGAATATCCCTTTGAGCATGGTAAAGTTATTAATTGACCTTTGGATGGTGTATCAATGCACCAACTCACTACAAAGATACAGGCGTCCTTCCTAACTCAGTTGACGTAGAGGAAGGAAATTTCACCATGGGGTTTCACCATGGGGTGACTTTAAAACCAGTTACAGACTTGAATGGTTGGAGAAAATAGAGAATGGAACAACAACATTGTAGTTACTCCACAATACTAACCTAATTGACAAAGTGAAAATAAGGAAGCACGTGCAGATTAAAAATATTCCAAAACATTCATCAAATTTGCAACAAGGTACTAAAGTAATATTGCAAAAAAACGTGGGAAAGAAATTCACTTTTTTTCATGAATACAAAGTGTTATGTTTGGGGAATATACAGTACAACACATTACAGAGTACCTTTTTCCATATTTTCAAGCATAGAAGTGGCGGTATCATGTTATGGTTATGCTTGTAATTGTTAAGGACTGTGGAGTTTCTCATGAAAAAAAAACAGAAGTGAGCTAAGCAAAATCCTAGAGAAAATCTGGTTCAGTCTGCTTTCCATTAGACACTGGGTGAGGAATTCACCTCTCAGCAGGACAACTTTGAAAGAATAATGGTCAACTGTTGCACAATCCAGGTGTGGAAAGCTCTTAGAGAAAGACTCACAGCTGTAATCGCTGGCAAAGGTGCTTCTACAAAGTACTGACTCAGTGGTGTGAAAACTTATGTAAAATAAATATTTCTGTATTTCATTATCAATACATTTGCAAACATTTCTAAAAACATATTTTCACTTTGTCACGATGGGGTATTGTGTGTAGAACGGTGAAAGAAAAAATATATGTAAAAATTTTGAATGCAGTCTAACATAACACAATGTGGAATAAGTCATATAGCATCAATACTTTCTTAAGGCACTGTATGTACCAATGTTTAAGCTAAAGGTGGGCTGTCCTGTACAACCTGTACTGTATGGGGGCCCTTTACAGTAGTCAGTAATGGTACAACACTGTATTAAGTAAGTAGCCTTGCACAAACCTTGGCTTGTGCGAGCCGAAATGGTTAATGCGAGCAGGATCTCTCGTTTCTGTAGCCTGAGGCAGCTTGATGTACAAGTACACCCCCTAGACAGGATGCTTGTCTATCCCAGTGCCTTACCCCCAATCTATCTCCTCAATGGTGAGTACCAAGCATTCGGGCCCATTTTTACAGAAATAGGAAAAGAGGCAGAGGGAGAGAGAGAGAGAGAGAGAGAGAGAGAGAAAGGGGTGGAGAGAGAGAGGGGGTAGGGAGAGAAAAGATGAAAGGCACACACCAAGCCCGGAAGATTTTACACAACAATACCCAGGTAATACTGTATCATTGTAGATTACAACCAGGCTACGCACGTCATTTTCCCTCTCTTAATGTACGTATAAAATCATCCTGAGAACACAGATTGAGAACACAGATTGAGTTAAGGGAGCTATCAGAGGAGCTGGATGACTAGTGACGAAATGAAATTGGACAGACACGGGAGGAGAAGAGTCAAACAGCTGTGTGTGTGTGTGTGTGTGTGTGTGTGTGTGTGTGTGTGTGTGTGTGTGTCACAGAGCGGTTTATGAGCCCTAGAGCTGTCTTCTCCAGGATGACAGCTTTCCCACTACTTAAGGGACTCGGTATAATTCCTACACTTAAGGGATATGCTCCTAGGTGTATTTCCATATCTTATCCCCCAATCTAAAGAATATATTTGAGGTCGGGTCTCTCACCGCTCTCACTGCTAAGATTTCCTCCCAAAGTATGAATTTATGTATGCAATTAACTTACCTCAAGATGCCTAGAGGTTTCAAGTAGTGCATAATGAGTCTGTGGGTAATATGTACAGTATGAATAGGTTTAAAAATGTATATAATTTACAGTATTGCACCCTACTTTACTAAAATGTACTCTACTCAAGACTTCTTTTCAACATTCATTCAGAACCAAAAATGTCAATGTCCAGAAATAAGTATTTTAAACGTCTGGAAAATACGTATTTTCACCTTTTATTCAGAACTTAAAATGAACCTAACTTCAACGTCTGGGAAAATATGTATTTTAAACTTAATTTTGCTTACTGGGACTATTCTAATTCACCCCCCATCTCTCTGTTTTGTTAGGTTTCATTTCAAATCAAAAGGGGATCTCTTTAAAACTCTTAGTTGTCCTGGGTGTTTCACGTTGTCTCTCTCTCTCACTTTGTCTCTTTCTCACTCTGTCTCTGACTCTCTCACTTTGTTTCTCTGTCTCTCAATTTCTCTCTCTCACTTTGTCTCTTTTCTCTTTCTCTTTATCTCTCTCTTTTGGTCAATCTCTCTAACTTTCTCTCTCACTTTGTCTATCTCTCTCTAACTTTGTCTCTCACTTTGTCAATCTCCCTCTCTCACCTTGTCTCTCTCTCTCATTGTCTTTGTCCCTCTCTCTCACCTTGTCCCTCCCTCTCTCTCTCTCTCCCTCTCTAACTTTGTCAATCTCCCTCTCTCAACTTGCCTCTGTCTCTCTCTCACACTTTGTCTCTGTCTCTCTCTCACATGGTCTTTGTCTCTGTCCCCCTCTCTCTCTCTCACTTTGTCTATCTCTCTCTCACTTTGTCTTTCTCGCTTTGTCAATCTCCCCCTCTCACCTTGTCTCTGTCTCTCACTGTCTTTGTCTCTGTCCCTCTCACTTTGTCCCTCCCTCTCTCTCTCTCTCCCTCACTCTCTCTCTTTGTCAATCTCCCTCTCTCACCTTGTCTCTGTCTCTCTCTCACATTGTCTTTGTCTCTGTCTCACACTTTGTCCCTCTCATTTTGTCCGTCCGTCCGTCCGTCCCTCTCCCTATCTCTCCCTCTCTCGCTCTCTCACTTTGTCAATCTCCCTCTCTTACTTTGATTCAATTCAATTCAATTTGCTTTATTGGCATGACGTAACAATGTACATATTGCCAAAGCTTATTTTGGATATTTACAATATAAAAATAAAAATGAGAATCAAAATTGTCAACGGAACAACAGTAACAACAATAACCAAGTGTCAAAATAACCATACATTCAACAATAACAATAAGTATACAGTAGAGGACATGTGCAGGTTGATTGGTCTGTCAGACACTGTCCCTCATCTTATGGCAGGCAGCAATGCAGTGCGCTGCCAACCCACAGCTCTCTGCGTCCTCCCCCAACAGCTCTCTGCGTCCTCCCCCAACAGGACGGGTAGCCTATCCTCATCAGAAAGGTCTTTTTTAAGGGTTTCAAATTTGGGAAAATGACACTGTAATTGTTTTATATTTTTTACAATTTGTCAGGAAATGCAGCTCTGTCTCAGGTTCTGCTTTTGTACAGTGGTTGCACAGCCTTTCCTCTACAGGGAGCCAGGTTTTCCTGTGTCTACCCTTCTCAATGGCAAGGCTGTGCTCACTGAGCCTGTACTTTGTCAAGGTTTTTCTAAAGTTTTGATCAGTAACCGTGGACAAATACTTAGGGCCAGATAGCACTGCATTGTGTTTCCCAAAAAGCAATGTAGTTTTGTTTTGACTGTTGTAATTTGGTTTATTCTGATTGATTGGATGTTCTGGTCCTGAGGCACACCTCGCTGCCATAAAGTGCAATTGGTTCAATGACACATTCAATTAGTATTTCAATTTGAATTTGAATTTGAATTAGATTTTTTACTATCGTAGAATGTCCTGAGTGCTTTCTCTCTCAGTTCATTCACTGCCTCATTAAGGTGTCCATTTGAGTTTATTTTTAAACCGAAGTAATTGTAGTATGTGCAGTACTCTATAAATTTTGTACCAATTGAGAACTTTGGTATATATTTCCCTGAGACCTGTATCTCCTCTGGAAAATCATTATTTTTGTCTTTTTGGGGATTCCTGCCAGGGCCCAGGTCTGGCAGTACTGCTCTAGCAGGTCCAGTCTCTGCTGTAGGCCATGTGCTGTGGGTGACAGCAGGCATAGGTCATCTGCGAAGAGTAGGCATTTAACCTCTGAATTGTGGAGACTAACACCAGGGGCTGAGGATTTTTCTAGAATAGTGGCCAAGTCTTTGATGTAAATATTGAAGAGTGCAGGGCTCTCTCTCTCTCTCACTCTCTCTCTCTCTCTCTCTCATGCCTCTGCTTGTGATGTAGGTCAGAAATAGGGGAGTATTTAGGCATCTCTCTCTCTCTCTCTGTCCCTCTCACTTTGTCCCTCTCTCTCTGTCCGTCCCTCTCTCTATCTGTCCCCCTCCGTCTGTCCGTCCCTCTCCATCCATCCCTTTCCATCCGTCCCCATCTGTCCCCCTCCATCCGTACCTCTCTGTCCCTCTGTCCATCCCTCTCCATCCTTCCTCTCTCTCTCGCTCGCTCTGTCTGTCTATCTCTGTCTGTCTCACTATGTCCCTCTGTCTCTGTCTCTCTCACTTTGTCTTTGTCTCTGTCTCTCTCACTTTGCCCCGCTCACTTTGTCACCCCTCTCTGTTTGTCTGCCTGTCTCTCTCTCTCGCTGTCTGTTTCTGTCTGTTTCTCTCTCTCAATCTGTGTCTGTCTCACTTTGTCTCTCTCTGTCTTTTTCTCGCTACCTCTCTCCCTCTCTCTCTGTCTCTCTCTCTCTCTCTCTCTCTCTCTCCGTCTCTCTCTCTCTCTCTCCGTCTCTCTCTCTCATGCCTCTGCTTGTGATGTAGGTAAGACATAGGGGAGTAGGTAGGCGGCTCTCTCTCTGTCTGTCCCTGTCTGTCCCCCTCTGTTTGTCTGTCCCTCTCTGTCTCTCACTTTCTCTGTCTGTCTCACTTTGTCCCTCTGTCGGTCTCTCTCTGTCTATCCCTCTGTTTGTCTGTCCCTCTCTGTTTGTCTGTCCCTCTCTGTTTGTCTGTCCCTCTCTGTTTGTCTGTCCCTCTCTGTGCCTTTCTGTCCCTCTCTGTGCCTTTCTGTCCCTCTCTGTGCCTTTCTGTCTGTCTCTCACTTTCTCTGTCTGTCTCACGTCCGTCTCTTTGTCTCTCTCTCTCTCTCTCTCTCTCTCTCTCTGCTTGTGATGTAGGTCAGAAATAGGGGAGTAGGTGGCTAAAAATAATTTTGCGCTCCACTGCTGAGATCTGCCCGGGCTCTGGGAAGGCGTATATGTGCCTGTGTGTGGCAGTGTGTGTGTGCCTGTGTGTGTAGATGTGTGCTAGCTTTTACAGCGCTGAGGTTATTGGAAATTTACCTTTATCTAACAGAATCATTGTTCCCTTTGGTTAACTGAGGCAGAGAAGACTGACAGTTATTTGCTTTAATGAATTATGGTTGTCTGGTTGTTTGTGCTGGGGCTGGTAATATTTGCTCCACAGGTTCTGGGAAAACGTGATGCCACATGCTGGGAAGCGCCAAGCACGGCTTGATCATTTCTTTTCAATCCAATCCCCAGATTGAAGGTTGGAGTGGAAAACCTATTACAATCAGCGGTGGAGGTGGAGAGAGGGGCTGGTGTGTTCACACGTGCACACACACATACACACACAGTAGCGGTGGAAATTATTGACAACCTTGAAAATATGAGCAAAAATGAGCTATGTTGTACGCAAAAATGTTTTTACATTGTACGCAAAAAAGTTTTTTACATTGTATGCAATAAAGGTTTTTACATTGTAGTATTATTATATACTAATACAATTGCTCAGAAAAAGAGATCTTGTTTAACAATAGTATTATATTTTATGAGTTTGAAAACACATTGGGAAGGATGTTCGACCATTCATCCATACAGAATTCGTCCAGATCCTTGATATCCTTCGCTTCTGGACTGCCCTTTTCAATAACCCTTTCTTTGTAGATTTTGATTTGTGCTTGGGGTTATTGTCTTGCTGGAAGACCTACTTGAAGCCAAGTTTCAGCCTCCTGGCAGAGGAAACCAGGTTTTTGCCAAAAATGTCCTGGTACTGAGTAAAGTTCATGATGCCGTTTTCCTTCAGCAAAAGCCACAGGACATCAAAGATCCACCACCATATTTTACAGTAGGTATGGGGATATTTTCTGCTTATGCATTTGGGTTGGCATCGAAATAAGGAGACCAAGGATCTGGAACGATTCTGTATGGAGGAATTTTCTAAGATCCCTCACAATGTCTTCTCAACTCAAAAAACATTTGAGAAAAAGGCTCAGTGCCAGTATCCTCGCAAGGTGAGGTACTAAAAGTGATTGAAAACAGGACTATCAATCATTTTGCATTACTAGGTATAGCCTAATGTTAGCTAGCTAGATAATATTGAACCTAGTTGGTTAGCTTTAGCTACCTGAAGATTCAAACTACAGCCTTTCATGCAGGGTGGATAGCTATGACAATCCGTTTGTACTGTAACTATGGGTTGTGATTATGGTTCATGGTTTAGCTAGCTAGCTACATGTCTAAACAAAATACTGCACTTTGCCAGATGATTACATGATGCATCAAGTTAGCCAGGTGTGTCTGGGGGTGATAACGACCATCTATTGTATTTCATGAACATGTGTACACCTCAATAGTGATGCATTCACTTAGCTAGATGTGGCTGGGGAATGGTTATATCATTTATTTCACATGACCCAATTTAGACAAGTGTGTCTGGGTAAGCATATTCTAATAGTTATACAATATTTGTACAATATTTTTATCTGGACACTTTGTGTTTTGATATTGCTACTATGCAAGTAACCATTTCACTGTACTGTTTACACCTGCTGTATCCTGTGAATGTGACAAATAACACTTTTATTTGATTTGATATAGTCTGTGTTTACCAGTGACGGTAATGTGAAGCACAACATGACCTGCACCAAAGTCAGATTAGGACATAGGCCAAGGACTATGGATTGTGTATTTTTACTTCGAGTGTTTCCTTATTGCAGGCTACTACCTTCATCACTTGTAGTCTTGAAAGCGTTGATTGTTTACTACACTACCTTACTCACTTTGTTTAGCACATGGCCTCACATGTGAATTCTTAAAGAGATGGTTGGGGCTAAGGCTTAAGAGGGTGTGAACAATGCCAAATAGGTGCAGACAAAGTAGAGCTCTCCAGTAAGTGTACCACCACATTCAAGGACCATTTTCTCAAAAGTGGGGTTACAGATTTATCAACTTTCAAAGCAAAATGACTTTCCCATTGTGCCTCAAATGCAGTGTATGATATACCATTTTGTAGCTCAGTCTCTATGTCACGTTCCTGACCTGTTTTCTGTTATTTTTGTATGTGTTTAGTTGGTCAGGGCGTGAGTTGGGGTGGGCATTTTGTGTTTCTATGTTTAGGTGGTTTGTAATTAGCCTTATGTGGTTCTCAATCAGAGACAGGTGTTTGACTTTTCCTCTGATTGAGAACCATATAAAGGTAGGCTGTTCACACTGTTTGTTTGTGGGTGGTTGTCTTCTGTGTCTATGTATGTTGCACCACACGGGACTGTTTCGGTTTGTTCGTTCGTTTGATGTAGTCTGTTCCTGTTCGTGAGTTCTTCGTGTATTTATGTAAGTTCCATGTTCAGGTTTCGTCTACGTCGTTTTGTTATTTTGTAGTTTGTTGAAGAGTTTTCGTGTTTTCGTATTTACTTTAATAAACTTTGTCATGTCAAACCATCACGCTGCGCTTTGGTCCAATCCCTACTCCTCCTCTTCATCCGAAGAGGAGGAGGACGACTGTTACACTCTACTTTTATCCAATGTAAAAAAATAACAATAATAATAATCACATTTTGTTAGGTAAGACCAAATCGAGGCGGTCGGTCACAAATGTATTATTCTTGTGCAATTTAAATCTTTATACTATATTGAGGTTTTTATTTCATTTTTTTAGGCTATCTTGCATCAGTAATTAAACCTATTCTTTAGCACCTAACTGTACACGTCCCTAATAGACTACATGCCAATCGCCAAGTGCTTTTGGGAACAGGGCAGAAAAAAAAGGCAAAAAATACAGTTTCATTAAATTTGAGACGAGATATAATGTTTGATCTGGTGAAGTAGTAAAAGAGGATGACAGTAGCACCTGCTGTGTTATGTTGTGAGGCACTATACAAATTTGACAGCCACAAGATGGGGACTGCAGCGTACTGTTCAGATGGGTTCAATGGAAACTGAAATATGGACACCGACTGTAGGTCTATAACCTCTCACATAGCCTTAATATTATTGTGACAACGGCGCCAGAGGAGATGGCTACCATTTTAGGGTCTCCTAACCAATTGTGCTGTTGTGTGTGTGTTATTTGTAACGTATTTTGTACATAATGTTTCTTCCACTGTCTCTTATGATCGAAAAGAGCTTCTAGATATCAGGACAGCGATTACTCACCTCCTACTGGAAGAATATTTTTTCTTTAATGAGTCGGACGCAAAGGATTTACTTCAGACACCTGACAAGGCCCTCAACCCCGTCATTCGCAGGAGACAGAGACAGAGATATCGGGGACGCAGGTCGGGGTGCCTTGTAAGGATCCGACGGCGAGTGGCTAATCTGCCTATTAGTCCTATTAGCCAACGTACAATCATTGGATAACAAAATAGACAAACTACAATCACATATATCCTACCAACAGGTTAAAAACTGTAATATCTTATGTTACACCGAGTCGTGGCTGAACGACGACATGAATAACATACAGCTGGCGGGTTTTTACGCTGCATCGGCATCATGGTCACCTAATAATCCCCAGTTTACAATTGGCTCATTCATCCCCCTCCTCTCCCCTGTAACTATTCCCCAGGTCGTTGCTGCAAATGAGAACGTGTTCTCAGTCAACTTACCTGGTAAAATAACGGTAAAATAAAATAAATAGAACAGTCGCCTCCCGTAAGACAAGGGGTGGCGGTCTGTGTATATTTGTAAACAACGGCTGGTGCACAAAATCTAATAGTAACCAAGTTTCAAGGTTTTGCTCACCTGAGGCAATGTATATGATAATAAGCTGTAGACCACACTATTTACCAGGAGTTTTCATCTATATTCTTTGGAGCTGTCTATTTAACACCACACACCGATGCTGGCACTAAGACCGCACTCAATGAGCTGAATATGGCCATTAGCAAACAGGAATACCATCATCAAGAGGCAGTGCTCCTAGTGGCCGGAGACATTAAAGTAGGGAAACTTAAATCCATTTAACCTCATTTCTACCAGCATGTTAAATGTGCAACCAAAGGGAAAAAAACCTTTACTCCACACACAGAGACATGTACAAAGCTCTCCCTCAACCTCCATTTGGCAAATCTGACCATAATTCTATCCTCCTGACTGCTGCTGACAAGCAAACATTAAAGCAGGAAGCACCAGTGACTCGGTCAACAAAGAAGTGGTTAAACAGGTCAACATTCACAAGGCCACAGGGCTATATGGATTACCAGGGCGTGTACTCCGAGCACGCGCTGACCAACTGGCAAGTGTCTTCACTGACATTTCGAACCTGCCCCTGACTGAGTCTGTAATACCTACATGTTTCAAGCAGACCACCTGTGCCCAAGAACACTAAGACAACCTGCCTAAATGACTACTCACGTCTGTAGCCATGAAGTGCTTTGAAAGGCTGGTCATGGCTCACATTAACACCGTTATTCCAGAAACCATAGACCCACTCCAATTTGCACACCGTCCCAACAGATCCACAGGTGATTCGATCTCCATTGCACTCCACACTGCCCTTTGCCACCTGGACAAAAGGAACACCTATGTGAGAATGCTATTCATTGACTACAGCTCAGCATACCACACCATAGCGCCCTCAAAACTCATCACTAAGCTAAGGACCCTGGGACTAAACACCTCCCTCTGCAACTGGATCCTGGACTTCCTGACGGGCCACACCCAGGTGGTAAGGGTAGGTAACAACACATCTGCCACGCTGATCCTCAACACGAGGGCCCCTCAGGGGTGCTTGCTCGATCCTCTCCTGTTCTCCCTGTTCATTCATGACTGCATGGCTAGGCACGACTCCAACACTATCATTAAGTTTGCTGATGACAACAGTGGTATACATCATCACCGACAACGATGAGACAGCCTATAGGGAGGAGGTCAGAGACCTGGCCGTGTGATGCCAGGATAACAACCTCTCCCTCAATGTAATCAAGACAAAGGAGATGATTGTGGACTACAGGAAAAGGAGGACCGAGCATGCCCCCTTTCTCATCGGCGGGGCTGTAGTGGAGCAGGTTGAGAGCTTCAAGTTCCTTGGTGTCCACATCCCCAACAAACTATCATGGTCAAAACACACCAAGACAGTCGTGAAAAGGGCACAACAAAGCCTATTCCCCCTCAGGAAACAAAGATTTGGTATGGGTCCTCAGATCCTCAAAAAGTTAGACAGCTGCACCATCGAGAGCATCCTGACTGGTTGCATCACCGCCTGGTATAGCAACTGCTCGGCTTCCAACTGCAAGGCACTAAAGAGAGTAGTGCGTATGGCCCAGTACATCACTGGGGCCAAGCATCCTGCCATCCAGGACCTCTATACCAGGCGGTGTCAGAGGAAGGTCCTAAAAATTGTCACAGACTCCAGCCACCCTAGTCATAGACTGTTCTGTTCTCTCTACTACCGCACGGCAAGTGGTACCGGAGCGCCAAGTCTATGTCCAAAAGGCTTCTTAACAGCTTCTACCTCCAAGCCATAAGACTCCTGAACAGCTAATCAAAGGCTATCCAGACACCTCTTTTACGCTAATGCTACCTTCTGTTCATTATCTATGCATAGTCACTTTAACTCTACCTACATGTACATATTACCTCAATTACCTTGACTAACCTGTGTCCCCGCACGTTGACTCTGTATATAGCTTCTCTACGGTTATTTTACTGTTGCTCTTTAATTATCAGTAAAAACATTTTTTACTTATCTATTATCAATTTTATCTACTTCAATATATCTACGTTTGTGAAGCAACACCAACATAGGCACAGGAACATGCATACATACTGTACACACACACACACACACACACACACACACACACACACACACACACACACACACACACACACACACACACACACACAAGCAGGGACATCACTAGAGATTCATGGATAGGGGGGGATAAGCCTCTTTTAGGGGGGTTTAGGCATACTCCCCCAGGATTTTTTTTTCATCTTGTAATTTTAGAGTAACAACGGGTGTAAAATCTATCAAAATAAGGTTATTTTTGGTCAAGGTTGGCTAAAAGTATACCTGTCTCATAGTTTGTTTTAGACACTGATCTAATATGACTTGGTTAAATTCTATCCAAATAAAGAAATTAAAGTCCACTCTGTCCCCATCCATCCAACACCAACAAAAGGCACAAAAATGGCTGTACTATGTAGCCAAAATACTTTTGGGATTTTATTTGGAGAAAGAGAGAGGAGAGATTCCCAAACCTTCCATAACAAAGCCATTACCTACAGAGAGATTAACCCGGAGGAGAGTACCCTAAGCAAGCTGGTCCTGGGACTTTGTTCACAAACACAAACACACCCCACAGAGCCCCAGGACAGCAACACAATTAGACCCAACCAAATCATGAGAAAACAAAAGATAATTCTTTCCAATGTGTCAAGTAATTAACAAAAAAACTGAGCAAACTAGAATGCTTTTAGGCCCTAAACAGAGAGTACACAGTAGCAGAATACCTGACCACTGTGACTGACCCAAACTTAAGGAAAGCTTTGACTATGTACAGACTCAGTAAGCATAGCTTTGCTAATGATAAAGGCCGCCGTAGGCAGACCTGGCTCTCATGTGAAGACAGAATATGTGCAGACTGCCCACAAAATGAGGTGGAAACTGAGCTGCACTTCCTAACCTCCTGCCCAATGTATGACCATATGAGAGACACATATTTCCCTCCGATTACACAGATCCACAAAGAATTCGAAAACAAACCCGACTTTGATAAATTCCCATATCTACTGGGTGAAATACCACAGTGTGCCATCACAGCAGCAATATTTGTGACCTGTTGCCACAAGAAAAGGTCAACCAATGAAGAACAAACACCATTCTAAATACAACCCATATTTTTGCTTATTTATTTTCCCTTTTGTACTTTAATAACCTTTTGTACATTGTTACAGCACTGTATATATATATAATATGACATTTGTAGTGTCTTTATTATTTTGGAACTTTTGTGAGCGTAATGTTTACTGTTAATTTTTATTGTTTATTTCACTTTTGTATATTATCTACTTCACTTGCTTTGGCAATGCTAACATAATTCAGACACTTGTAACATCTCAAACAGTATCAACCACAATGGGGCAAAACTAAATTTACTTTACTTCCTGGTGTCCTTCTTCTTCATACACAAATGAATAACCTCAACCTATTTCCCAAGACTGGAGACATCCAGTGGAAGCAGTAGGAACTGAGAGTAGAGTGATTAGAAATCTGGCCTGCCCATAAAACTTCATTGAACAGACAGTGACTTAAAAAAAAATGGTTAGTCCTCAGGGTTTTGCCTGCTACATAAGTTCTGTTATACTTACAGATATCATTCAAACAGTTTTAGAAACTTCAGAGTGTTTTCTATCCAAATCTACTAATAATATGCATATCTTATATTCTGGGGATAAGTAGTACGAAGTTGAAATTGGGCATGCTATTTTTCCCTAAGTGAAAACTCTGCCCCCTATCCTAGAGAAGTTTTAACTAATGAGCTAAATACATGTTTTTATTTTCTATAATTAGGAATAAAATCTGATAAAAAATTAAGATCCCAAACAAATATTACAACCTATATTACAGAACTGCTTCTCCTGCTTCACTCTTATTGTCACGCCCTGGCCTTAGTATTATTTGTTTTCTTTATTATTTTAGTTAGGTCAGGGTGTGACATGGGGAATGTTTGTGTTTTCTCGGTTTTGGGTGGTTATATGGTAAAGGGGGTGTTGGGTGTAGTGTATGGGTTTGTGTTGAGTGCATGTGTCTAGCTGTGTCTATGTTGGTGTAGTTGTCTAGGAGAGTCTATGGTTGCCTGAATGGGTTCCCAATTAGAGACAGCTGATTTCTGTTGTCTCTGATTGGGAGCCATATTTAAGGTAACCATAGGCTTTCGTTTTATGTGGGTAATTGTCTATGTCTGAACGTTTTGTAGCCTGTGTGTGTGCACAACGTTTATTAGCTTCACGGTCGTTTTATTGTTTTGTTAGTGTGTAAGTGTTTTTGTTTCGTTTTGCCTTCGTCATCAATAAAAGGAAGATGGCTTATTTTCCTACTGCTGCGTTTTGGTCCGTCAATCCTCCACACGATCGTGACACTTATGAGAAAATGTTTATTTTGTGGGTGGACGCATCAAAGTGTACCTCCTATTTTTAAAGGTGGCAAATTGGTCAATAACACTATTGTGGCTTAGTGGCCCAAGCACTTCACCCTCAATGGACATTGCTGCAAGACTTGCAAGCCTTTTCTGACCCATTGTCTTACGCAACCAGGAGTGCAGAAGATGCAGTGCACTACACGACCTTTCACAAGAGCAGCTGCTCCCAGGAATTGTGAGGGCAACCCAAAGGAATTATATCATCATCCAGGAGGTTATGCACAGCAAGCATATCTTTGGGAGGACATCCATCTTCTCTTTTCCGGGCAAGAAAGTTTCTGGCCACCAACATCTCTTCTGTTTTAACATCAACACCTTAGTGCTTGGCAAACTCAGTTTAGCATGATGTATCTAGGAAGTTTTTTAGTTGGGGCTGCATGCCTGTTTACCTTTGAGCAGACCTGTATTTACAGTTGAGAATCGCTGGTCAAGCTCACAAACCATTCTGTCCAAGCAGGGGAGCAACAACTCTCTTTTCATTGGTTGGGAACATGACAATTCTGTGCCTAAACTCAAGGAGGTCTCCACCACAAAATCTCCCATTTTCCTTTGTTTGCGCTTTCTTGTTGCATCTGTCTCTGGAATTCTGTGAATTTTCACAGAGTGCTTTGGTTCTGTCATAAAGTTCTGTGGCAAATGCATCTGTGCGTTTGCCTATCAGTGTGTCACATACAGCTTGTTTGCTGAAACAAGCTTCTGCCAGGTCTACAGTCTCTTTCTGGAGGAACTTGTGTGGTCCCTCAGTTATAGAAAGAAGAGACTTAAACATCAGTAGCAAATACACGGTGGAGAACTTATGAAGCTTTGCTCTCAGACAATCAGCCATGGGGGATCCAATGGCAGATAGACAATCAAAAATAGCAGTTAAAGTGTCCAGGACTGCTTGTATGGAGCGCAGCTGGCATGCCCAGCGAGTGTTTGAGAGCTGTACAAGTTCAGCGGATGCTATGTTTGGACTGAGCTTTTTTGAACGTGTGGCGGTTAACTAGGGAAGTACTGAAAAATGAATACACATTCTCTAAGAAACTGAAAAACTCAGCAGCCTCCAGAATATCCCTGCAAGTATGACACAACACCAAATTAAGCTCATGAGCATAGCAATGTACATAAATAGCCTCTGGATGCAGCACTCTGAAATGTGCTGCACACCTCCTTTGGCCCCACTAATGACAGCTGCATCATCATAGGTCTGTGCAAATCACTTTAGGCCTGCCTCCCCTCTTATTTGGAGCTGCTGTTGCAACTCATTTGCTATCGATTGGGCATCTAATGACTTGATTTCTGCTAGTGCTAGTAAACGCTCCTTAACTGTCCCCTCCGTCACAAACCTAACACACAGACGCAACTGTTCAGACTGCCCATCCCCGGCCTCATCCGCCATAATCGCATACATTCCAGACTTTGACATCTCAGAGACTATGGTGTCCGTAATCTCTTGAGCACAGCATTCGATCATGTCATTCTGAGATTCTGGAGAGAGATACGTCACATTTGATTGAGTATTGTAACTTTTCAGGAACGGGTCAAACTCTTTCAAAAGCTCCATACATTCAAGAAATGTCCCTCTCTTTGTGCTTTCACTAGATTCATCATTGGCTGGAACGCTGCCGGAAAGCTGCTGGAACACACAAGACTCTTTTGCGTGTCGCGGTTAGTTGTTTGTAGGAAATATTTCAATATAACAGGCACGAGTGAGTACACAATAGTTTTTATTTTTTTTATTGGGTGTATCTACCGACGGCCTGTACAGGTCCAGAAAGATACATCCATTGTTTTGTTATTTTTGTTTTACTCTGCCTAAAAACACACTGGATGATTCAGAATCCATTGAAGAGCTTGAGCGATTTATTGACGAGAGATACTTACGAACTCAAAGAAACATGTCGCTGGTTTCGGAGGATTTAAGCATTGTTGAGGACAAACAACCCAATCAAAAAAACAAAAACAAAGCCAAGTTGGCCAAGCTGTGTCAACGATGGCACCAAACCATCCCCAAACAGCATGGGGAGAGGTTTACTGATATGGATGTTGACTTGTTAAAATCCATCAATGAAAGGCTTGCCAAACTTGATATATTGGATATAATACGAGAGGACATCAATGCATTATGTGCCAGTCTAGAATTCAGCCAATGTCAGATTGATGATCTAAGGAAAGAGAACACGTAGCTGAAAGGTACTGTAGACTCTATTCATGGCAAGGTGGAGGTGGTGCAAAGGGAGAACAAACAACTTAAAGAAACCTTGCTTGATGTACAGTGTCGATCAATGCGGGACAATCTAATATTCTCAGGGATACCGGAGAATGACAACAGCAGAGGCTGTGAGGACACAGTCCGAGACTTTATGTCAACTCAACTGAAACTGCCCACTGAGGTTGTGCGCAATGTCACTTTCTCCAGAGTCCATAGAATGGGTACGGCCTCTGGAAATAGGCCATGGGCTATTATTGCATGTTTTGAACATTTTAAGCAAAAGGAAATGGTGAAGAGCAGGGGCAGAGAACGCACTGATTTTGGAAAGAATGATCACTTCCCCAACGAGATCAATGAAAGGAGAAAAAAAACGGTATCCCATCCATGAAGGAAAAGGGTTGCCTGAATCAACGAGTCTCCATGGTGATGGATAAACTTTACATCAACGGGCAACTGTATCGGGACTCTAGAGTAACTCCCTGGCTATTTTAATCCAACGTTCAAATCTGAGTTTGTGAGTTGTAGTGTATCATGTCAACATGAACTATAACAAATACATGCTCTAGTGATCTCCACTTGACAAGGAAAAGGCTGCATATAGCTCAGGTTAATGTATGTAGCCTTCTTAAGAAAATACAATAGGTTTTTAACTTGGTCAACATAAATAATATTCATATTTTGGCTTTGACCGAAACGCATTAAGATTCATCTGTAAATTATGGGCAAATGAACATTCAAGGATATAGTCTACTGAGAAGAGATAGGAATAGGAATGGTGGGGGTGTAGCACTGTACATTCAGAATCATATACCTTTTAAGAGGAGGGATGACCTTAATGTATGTCAAATAGAGGCACTATGGACTCAGGTACATCTGCCTCACCAGGCACCCATATTGGTAGGATGTGTGTATTGACCTCCTAGCTTTAAGTTCTCCTATCTGGATGACTTATGTACTGGGTTTTGACCAGGCCACAGATGGCAACAGAGATGTATTTATCTTGGGTGATTTTAATATAAATTGGAAGGATCATAATAATTCAAATAGAACTAAATTCATGAGATATGCAGAGATCTGTGGGTTGAAACAAATGGTTAATGATACTACTAGATCATCAACTAAGTTGGGTCATCGTTCAGACACATGCATTGATCTGATCTTCTGTAATATACCATTGCAATGCTTAAAAGCCAGATCAATGCCAGTGGGCTGGACAGACCATAATATTGTGACCATAACCATGAACACCAAGGTTCCAAAGAAACCCCCAAGGATTGAGGTCAAGAAATGTTAAAAGATTTAATCATGAGCTATTTCAAAATGATTTGCCTGCTGTACCCTGGGAGCTGATTTATCTAGAGGATGATTTAAATCCCGCTACAGAATTGTATTTATTTTTTATTTCAGAAGTTCTCATTTACAACTGCGACCTGGCCAAGATAAAGCAAAGCAGTGTGACACAAACAACAACACAGAGTTACACATGGAATAAACCAACATACAGTCAATAATACAATAGAAAAAGTCTATATACAGTTTGTGCAAATGAGGTAGGATAAGGGAGGGAAGGCAATAAGTAGGCCATAGTGGCAAAATAATTACAATATAGCAATTAAACACTGGAGTGATAGATGTTTAATGAGTTTGAGTTAATTTTATTTTTTACAGGTACAGTGCACATTAATCAACGTTTCAGTAAAAGTGCCGGTATTTTCAATTTTCAACCGCAGTCCCTGGGCATGTTATTAAAAACAATTACAATATAGACAATCGTTGAGCAGTGAGCACACGCAGAGCAACATAGGACAAGCAAGACATAGCATACAGACAGAGCATCATGGGACAAGCAAGACGTAGCATACAGACAGAGCAACATAGAACAAAAAGGAGCAAGACAAGATTCATAAAAGCAACAAAGTGTTTCCACACCACAAGCTACAGACAACAGACAACATGGAAAGTGACAATACACAGCTAGGGATTATGATCACAAATCTGGTTGACCTTTAGCCATGTCTTCATGCATTTTGTGAAAGTGTGATATGTGGTGCAGTTATGTGTGTCTGATGGCAGTGTATTGCAGACATGGGAAGCTCTCACAGAGAATGCGGATTTACTAAAGGTGCTTTTCCTTAAGGGAACTAAACAGTCACCTGTCATGGTAGACCTTGTGGATCTGCTGCCAAATGTTTGGGTTTTCTGTTTAACAAAAATAATGAGTGGAGGGGGCGCCAGGCCATTTAGGATCTTGAATACAAGACATGCGTCGGTGTATTGCACAAGATTTTCCCAACTCAGAGCTCATGCTTTCTGAGGATGTAACAGTGATGATGGCTATTGGGCTTCCTATCAAGAACTTTGAGAGCCTGTTTGTAGACAGACTGAATAGGTTTTAATGTTGTACAGCAGGCTTGGGCCCAACTAGTCAAGCAGTATGTTAAGTGGGGGAGTATCATAGATTTGAAGTACAGTTTGCTACCTCTGTAGTCAAACAATTTCGTATAAATCGGAAATTAGCTAGGTTGAATTTGGTTGTCTGAATTACCGTTTTCACATGCTTTTTAAAAGAGAGGTTGGAATCAAGTATGATGCCAAGGTACTTAAAATCAGATACCACCTGGAGCTTCTCCCCTGACACATAGACATCTGGCTCAGTAGCATCTGTTGGCCTCTTTGTGAAGAACAGGCAAACAGTTTTTTTTCACATTGAGATGCAAACACGAGTCACTGAGCCACTTTGTAACCTGGACCATTACAGTAGTGAGTTATTGTGCAGCTTGTTGTTTGCTCTTTGCATGCACATATATCACTGTATCATCTGCATACATTTGAACTTCAGACCCAGTACAGACAGAAGGCAGATCATTAATGTACAGGCTGAACAGGAGGGGCCCCAGTATTGACGCTTGGGGCACGCCCACATCATAGCTAAGAGTGGGCAACAGCTCATTGCTCACTCTGACACACTGAGTTCTGCCTTCAAGTTATGATTTCAACCATCTCAAGGCATCGGGGGAAAAGTTGAGCTTGGACAATTTTGTGATGAGAATCTCATGGTTAACAGTATCATAAGCCTTCCTTAGGTCCAGTAACAAAGCCCCAACAATGCCCCCTTTGTCAAACTTGGACTTCACGTTTTCCAGAAGAAAGCAGTTGGCCGTTTCTGTGGAGGGTTTCGCTCTGAAGCCAAACTGCATGGAGTGTAACGTGAAGGGGCTGTTGTTGAGGTGGGCAGTTGTTCTGCTACACACTTTTCAACAACCTTTGACACCACAGGTAGTATACTAATGGGCCTGTAGTTAGTCACGTCAGCAGGGTCGCCTGATTTAAAGATGGCCGTTATTATGGCCGACTTCCATACCCTTGGAAACACCCCGAGACCAATAGATGCGTTGGTTGACCTTAGTAATGGAGCCAATGAGTGACTCTTTGTAGTTTTTAAGAAAGGTAGAGATGAGCAGATGATGAGTGTGCAAGTAGAGATACTGGGGTGCAAAGGAGCAAAATAAATAAAATAAATAACAGTATGGGGATGAGGTAGTTGGATGGGCTATTTACAGATGGGCTATGTACAGGTGCAGTGATCTATGAGCTGCTCTGACAGCTGGTGCTTAAAGTTAGTGAGGGAGATATGAGTCTCCAGCTTCAGTGAGTTCTGCAGTTCGTTCCACTCATTGGCAGCAGAGAACTGGAAGGAAAGGCGGACAAAAGAGGAATTAGCTTTGGGGGTGACCAGTGAAATATACCTGCTGTTGCGCGTGCTACGGGTGGATGCTGCTATGGTGACCAGTGAGCTGAGATAAGACGGGGCTTTACCTAGCAAGGACTTATAGATGACCTGGAGCCCGTGGGTTTGGCGACGAAT
Organism: Salvelinus fontinalis; assembly: GCF_029448725.1. Lineage (NCBI taxonomy): Eukaryota > Metazoa > Chordata > Actinopteri > Salmoniformes > Salmonidae > Salvelinus > Salvelinus fontinalis. Next base: position 6,372,976 of record NC_074699.1, read on the forward strand.
ATGAAGCGAGGGCCAGCCAACAAGAGCATACAGGTCGCAGGGGTGGGTAGTATATGGGGCTTTGGTGACAAAACGGATGGCACTGTGATAGACTGCATCCAATTGGTTGAGTACAGTGTTGGAGGCTATTTTGTAAATTACTTCGCCGAAGTCAAGGGATCGGTAGGACAGTCAGTTTTACGAGGGTATGTTTGGCAGCATGAGTGAAGGAGGCTTTGTTTGAAAATAGGAAGCTGATTCTAGATTTAATTTTGGATTGGAGATGCTTAATGTGAGTCTGGAAGGAGAGTTTACAGTCTAACCAGACACCTAGGTATTTGTAGTTGTCCACATATTCTAAGTCAGAACCGTCCAGAGTATAATGTTTTATTGATTTTCTCACTGAGGTAATGGACCATCATGCCCCAGTAAGAAAGCGTACAGTTGGGACTCGTCCATCTCCATGGATTGATGGTGAACTGGGTGAGGCTTTTTCTCAAAGAAATCTGGCAAAAGTCTTAGCAGCCAAATCTAAACTATAAATTGATTAACAGAATTATAGAACACTACTATGCAGTTAAATAGAATCATAAGAAAAAAAAGTTATTTTACAAAAATGCTTTTATTGATTATAAAAATGATTCTAGAAGGTATGAATACAGTTAAGGGCTTACTTGGCACATCTATCTCATCATGCCCATCTAGTGTGGAGGTTGGCGGGAGAACAATAACAAAACCAGCTGATATTGCCAATCATTTTGCAGATTTTTTTTACAAAGAAAATGTATTTACTGAGCAATAATGTAAACACCCATTCTTCCAAACAATCTATTGTCCAATGGACTGATGATCATATTATGAGCAACAACACCTGCTCTTTCAGTCTACAAATGGCATCAGTACAGGAGGTGTTAAACCTATTGAAGTCATCACCCAATGGTACATCTACAGCTTATGATATTATGGAAAAAACGTTACTTCGCTATGCTGCTCCCCAGATTGCAGCTCCACTGAAATACATATTTAATTGGTCACTGGAAAAGGGGATGTTTGTATGGAAGCATGTGAAACTGTGTCCTATTCCAAAAGACAGCAAAGAACCCATTACTCCTGCCAAAGGTCAACCAATTAGTCTACTCCCTTCACTCAGTAAGATATTGGAGGGTATTGTGAGTAGACAAATATGGGAGTACATGGAAAAGAATGATCTGATTACAGCCAATCAGCATGCTTATCACAAAAACCATTCCACTACCACTGCATTGGTTGACATGACTGACCAGTGGCTCAATGCTAATGGCAGGTTTGTGGGTGTACTATTTTTAGATTTAATTGCAGCATTTGATTTAGTGGATCATTAAATTATTTTGACTAAATTAAAGCATTATGGTTTTAAAGAAGGCACATTGAATTGGGTACAGTCATATCTAACTGACAGGAAATAGTCCACCTATATCAATGGTTAATTATCTTCCACGCTCTTCCATGCCTTAAAACTTCTCTAGGATAGGGGGCAGCATTCGGAATTTTGGATGAAAAGCGTGCCCAAATTCAACTGCCTGCTACTCATGCCCAGATGCTAAAATATGCCTATTCTTACTAGATTTGGATATACAACACTCTGAAGTTTCTAAAACAGTTTGAATCATGTCTGTGACTATAACAGAACTTATTTGGCAGGCGAAACACCGAGGACAAACCATTCAGATATTTATTATTTTTGAGGTCACTCTCTCTTCAATGAGATTTCATTGGGAATCCAGATTTTTAAGGGACATTCTTGCAGTTCCTATTGCTTCCACTGGATGTCAACAGTCTTTAGAAATTGGTTGAGGTTTTTCTTTTGATAAATGAAGAAGTAACACTGTTCAGAATCAGGGTAGAGGGAAGTGTACTGTTTGTTAGAGGCGCGTGACCTGAACGCTAGATACACTTTGTTAAAACAAACTTGTTTTAAACACCAAGAAAACCAAAGATGTGTTGGTCTGTTCCACCAGGAAAAGGCCAACACAGCATGGGATACAATTAAGTATGGGAGGAGTACAAATTGAGGAAGTGGCAGAAACCAAACTACTGGGAGTGCAGCTAGACAACTGCTTATCGTGGTTGTCTCAAATAATTAATCTATGTAAAACAATTATTTAACTTCTTACATTTACATTTACATTTAAGTCATTTAGCAGACGCTCTTATCCAGAGCGACTTACAAATATTATTATTCTTTTTGGATAGAAAACACTTTCTAAAAGAGTTGGAATTATTTCTCTGAGTGAAACAGAAGTCCTTCTGCAGCACTTTTCCTGACCAGGAAGTGAAATGTCAGAAATCGATGCTCTTTTCAAATTGATGCCTATACATGGTCTTAACACTTAGGAGTCTGCTGACACTATATACGCCTTCCTATTGGTGTAAAGAGGATGTCAGAGAATATTATTTTTTTGCTCCTCTTGGTCTGTGGTGGGAAAAAACCTATTTCTTTGACGTGACGGTCCACTTCCGGTACTCTGAAGGAAGTGGGATTGACATCTGTTTTGCCTTGGTAACGAACGGCTAACGTCTCCGGCTCGATTTTTTTTTTATACATGTGACCATATCATCGTAATGTATGTTTTTTCAATATAGTTTAATCAGATTATTGAAACTTTATTCGGGAGTTTTGCCGTGTGTAACGTTCCTGACCTGTTTTATGTTGTTTTTGTATGTGTTTATGGTCTGACTGTGTTTACGTTGGAGAAATTTATGCCACTCGGCTAGTGCCAATGCTAATTGAAGAGGGACATTTGCCATTCTGAATCGAAACAACGACTCATCTGGACAGAGGACACCTTCTTCAACATTCTGATGAAAGATCAGCAAAAGTAAGACCCATTTTATGATGTTATTTCATATATCTGTCGTGCATGTGAACTGGCCGTGGGCGCCCAATTATTTCTGTCTATTGTAGCTACGCTAATATAGCAATACATTTTGTTTGCGCTGTAAAACATTTAATAATTCGGAAATATTGTTTGGAATCACAAGATGCCTGTCTTTCAATTGCTGCAGACTATGTATTTTTCAGAAATGTTTTATGATGAGTAATTAGCTATTTGACGTTGGTGTCTGTAAATATTATGGCTGCTTTTGGTGCAATTTCGGATTGTAGCTGAACTGTAAACTATGGTTTAGACATGAAATATGCAAATTTTTCACAAAAAAACATATGCTATACAATAGATATGTTATCAGACTGTCATCTGATGAATTTGTTTCTTGGTTAGTGGCTATTTATATCTTTATTTGGTCGAATTTGTGATAGCACCTGATGGAGTAAGAAACTGATGGAGTTAGAAAAAGTTGTGTCTTTTGCTAACGTGGTTAGCTAATAGATTTACATATTTTGTCTTCCCTGTAAAACATTTAAAAAATCGGACATGTTGGCTTGATTCACAAGATGTGCACCTTTCATTTGGTGTCTTGGACTTGTTAATGTGTGAAGGTTAAATATATAAAAAAAATAGATTTTGAATTTCGCGCCCTGCACTTTGAGCTGGATGTTGTCATAAGTGTACCGGTGTCGGGCTGCCCCCGTAAAAGGTTAAACACCATGCATGATCAGAAGTATAGCTAAATATTTACCAGGAAAGATTCTTAAGGAAACAACACAAGCATTAATTGAGAGTCAGGTGAACTACTGTTCTGTGGTCTGGGGAAATGCATCAGCAAGTGAAATTAAGAGGCTGGAGATTGAACAGAACAAAGCAGCAGGGATTGTTTTAAGGTGGAGATATGGTTATTCTGTTATAATCATGCACAATCAAAACTCTACATGCGTTTTTGCTAAAAACTCTACATGGAAAGCAGAAATCTGTATTTTTGTGGACAGTCTACACAATTTTTTTTCTCAAACCAGCAGTGCTGAAATGACCTTTTCTGTGTACCAAAACATTCGTGTGGGTAGCTAATCAGCTTCACTTGTCTGGGCCCAGTGTCTCTAACCTAAATCGCTCTCATTTCTGGAAGGAGTTGCTGCAGCGGCTCGGTTACTTTCTTTCTCTGGATCTGTTTGTTGTCCCTCCCTCTCTGGATCTGTTTGTTGTCCCTCCCTCTCTGGATCTGTTTGTTGTCCCTCCCTCTCTGGATCTGTTTGTTGTCCCTCCCTCTCTGGATCTGTTTGTTGTCCCTCCCTCTCTGGATCTGTTTGTTGTCCCTCCCCGTCTGGATCTGTTTGTTGTCCCTCCCTGTCTGGATCTGTTTGTTGTCCCTCCCTGTCTGGATCTGTTTGTTGTCCCTCCCTCTCTGGATCTGTTTGTTGTCCCTCCCTCTCTGGATCTGTTTGTTGTCCCTCCCTGTCTGGATCTGTTTGTTTTCCCTCTCTCTCTCTGGATCTGTTTGTTGGCTCTCTCTCTCTCTGGATCTGTTTGTTGTCCCTCTCTCTCTCTGGATCTGTTTGTTGTCCCTCTCTCTCTGGATCTGTTTGTTGTCTCTCTCTCTCTGGATCTGTTTGTTGTCTCTCTCTCTCTGGATCTGTTTGTTGTCCCTCCCTCTCTCTTGATCTGTTTGTTGTCCATCCCTCTCTGGATCTGTTTGTTGTCCCTCTCTCTCTGGATCTGTTTGTTGTCCCTCCCTCTCTGGATCTGTTTGTTGTCCCTCTCTCTCTGGATCTGTTTGTAGTCCCTCCCTCTCTGGATCTGTTTGTAGTCCCTCCCTCTCTGGATCTGTTTGTAGTCCCTCCCTCTGGATCTGTTTGTTGTCCCTCCCTCTCTGGATCTGTTTGTTGTCCCTCCCTGTCTGGATCTGTTTGTTGTCCCTCCCTGTCTGGATCTGTTTGTTGTCCCTCCCTCTCTGGATCTGTTTGTTGTCCCTCCCTCTCTGGATCTGTTTGTTGTCCCTCCCTCTCTGGATCTGTTTGTTGTCCCTCCCTGTCTGGATCTGTTTGTTGTCCCTCCCTCTCTGGATCTGTTTGTTGTCCCTCCCTCTCTGGATCTGTTTGTTGTCCCTCCCTCTCTGGATCTGTTTGTTGTCCCTCCCTCTCTGGATCTGTTTGTTGTCCCTCCCTCTCTGGATCTGTTTGTTGTCCCTCCCTCTCTGGATCTGTTTGTTGTCCCTCCCTCTCTGGATCTGTTTGTTGTCCCTCCCTCTCTGGATCTGTTTGTTGTCCCTCCCTCTCTGGATCTGTTTGTTGTCCCTCCCTCTCTGGATCTGTTTGTTGTCCCTCCCTCTCTGGATCTGTTTGTTGTCCCTCTCTCTCTGGATCTGTTTGTAGTCCCTCCCTCTCTGGATCTGTTTGTTGACCCTCTCTCTGGATCTGTTTGTAGTCCCTCCCTCTCTGGATCTGTTTGTTGTACCTCTCTCTCTGGATCTGTTTGTTATCCCTCTCTCTCTGGATCTGTTTGTTGTCCCTCCCTCTCTGGATCTGTTTGTTGTCCCTCCCTCTCTGGATCTGTTTGCTGTCCCTCCCTCTCTGGATCTGTTTTTTCTGTTCCTCTCGCTCTGGAATTTTTCATGTCCCTATTTCTCTGGGCCTGCTACCTCTCTCTCACTTATACACCCAAGTGAGTGCACATATTCACTCTTTATCATCGTTGTAACAGTGCCACAGTTTGTTTAGATGGATGTCATATTCTACTTGTTTCTCCCGTTCATGTAGGCCTATTATATGGAAAAACATTGTTTTTATTGATTGTTTGTCCGTGTCAGCAGAGTAAACTACCGTGTAATTTGTCATATTAAAAAAGATCCTGCTAATGTCTCCAGTCATATAAAGGTTAGTAGAATTGCATAAAATGCGTTTCTCCCATGCAAAGAAATAATAAATATATCTGATATAGCCTATAGCCAAGGCCCCTACACTATACGCACTTTTTATGTGAACAGTGATTGAGTTATATTATTAGCCTAAATTAAGATGTTTTTCCCCCCAGGTAGGCAAGTTCTGGTTCTAAAGTATAGAAAATAGCAGATCCATACCACATTGGGTGAGGCGGGTTGCAGGAAAGTATGTTGAAACTGAGGTTAAAAATATAAAAAATATATACTAAATATATACGAGGGAAAAAATATATATAAACGGGACAAGACATAGACATCTGACTGCTACACCATCTTGGTTGTACAATCCAATCTACTCATTACATTACGAATAGTAGGCTATAAAAACATTTATTTGCTTCCCCAAAGTTGAAACACACACTTCGCCTATGCATTGGTTACTGATTTTGCTATTTGTGACTTGTCTTGTTGGATGAGGAAAAGTAAATGTGGACAGTTATTCTAACATCTTCAAAGTGCGGAGGAAGGACATACATCATTGGCTGGATGGATGCTAAAAATATCCCAGGTTAACAACATAAGAAACAAGGTTCATGAAGTCAATAACTTGCTAGTATCAGATGACATCTGTTATTTCTGAAACTCTGGTATCTCTGAAACTCACTTAGATAATATATTTGATGATACAGTGGTAGCAATAATTGGTTAATTAAAAAAATGTATGTTTGAGAGAGATGAGGCAAAAGGTATGGCATAAGTCTGGCAGCACAACCGATTGGCAAACATGCTGCAAGTTGAGAAATCATGTGACTAAACTGAATGAAAAGAAGAAGAAACTATAGTATGAAATAAAGATCAATTGTAAAAAGGTTTGGAGCACCTTGAATAAAAATTTGGGCAAAAAGGCAAATTCGTCTCCATCATTCATAGAATCACAAACCCCACTGATATTGCCAACTACTTTAAAGACTTTTTCATTGGCAAGATTAGCAAACGTAGGCATGACATGCAAGCAACAAATGCTGACTCTAAACATCCAAGTATATCTGACCAAATTATACAAGACAAGCAATGTCATTTTGAATTCACTAAAGTGAGTGTGGAAGAGGTGAAAACATTATTGTTGTCTATCAACAATGACAAGTGTCAGGGGCAGGAATGAGTGGATTTCTTCATTCCCTTCTCCAGCCTTTGTGTTGGGCAGTTCAGTGGTGGGTAATCAAATTAAAATAGAACAAATGTTATTAAAACTTCTTATGGCTGCAAGGCAAAGTGTTGAGTAGCCAGTGAAATCGTGCCCATTTCAAACGGCCTCCTACTCAAATCTTGCTCGTACAATATGGATATTATTATTCTTTTTGGATAGAAAACACTTTCTAGTTTCTAAAACAGTTGGAATTATTTCTCTGAGTGAAACAGAAGTCCTTCTGCAGCACTTTTCCTGACCAGGAAGTGAAATGCCAGAAATCGATGCTCTTTTCAACTTGATGCCTATACATGGTCTTGACACTTAGGAGTCTACTTACACTCTATACGCCTTCCTATTGGTGTAAAGAGGATGTGAGAGAAGACATTTTTGTGCTCCTCTTGGTCTGTGGTGGAAAAAAACCTATTTCTTTGACGTGACCGTCCACTTCCGGTACTCTGAAGGAAGTGGGATTGACTTCTGTTTTGCTGCTGTAACAAACGGCTAACATTTCCGGCTCGAATTTTTTTTGATACATGTGACAATATCATCGTAATGTATGTTTTTTCAATATAGTTTAATCAGATCTAATCTTTTTTTCGGGAGTTTTGTCGTGTTCCGTCCTCTGACTGTGTTTACGTTGGAGAAATTTGTGCCACTCGGCTAGTGCCAATGCTAATTGAAGAGGGAAATTTGCCATTCTGAATCGAAACAACGACTCATCTGGACAGAGGACACCTTCTTCAACATTCTGATGAAAGATCAACAAAAGTAAGACCCATTTTATGATGTTATTTCATATATCTGTCGTGCATGTGAACTGGCCGTGGGCGCCCAATTATTTCTGTCTTTTGTAGCTACGCTAATATAGCGATACATTTTGTTTTCGCTGTAAAACATTTAATAAATCGGAAATATTGTTTGGAATCACAAGATGCCTGTCTTTCAATTGCTGCAGACTATGTATTTTTCAGAAATGTTTTATGATGAGTAATTAGCTATTTAACGTTGGTGTCTGTAAATATTATGGCTGCTTTCGGTGCAATTTCGGATTGTAGCTGAAATGTAAACTATGGTTTATACATGAAATATGCAACTTTTTCGAACAAAACATATGCTATACAATAAATATGTTATCAGACTGTCATCTGATGAATTTGTTTCTTGGTTAGTGGCTATTTATATCTTTATTTGGTCGAATTTGTGATAGCACCTGATGGAGTAAGAAACTGATGGAGTTGTGTCTTTTGCTAACGTGGTTAGCTAATAGATTTACATATTTTGTCTTCCCTGTAAAACATTTTAAAAATCGGACATGTTGGCTTGATTCACAAGATGTCCACCTTTCATCTGGTGTCTTGGACTTGTTAATGTGTGAAAGTTAAATATTTAAAAAATATATATTTTGAATTTCGCGCCCTGCACTTTGAGCTGGATATTGTCATAAGTGTACCGGTGTCGGGCTGCCCCCGTAAAAGGTTAAACTCTTTAACATCCTCAGCTCTGGCAATTTCCCCAATATTTGGAACTAAGGACTGATCACCCCAATCCACAAAAGTAGAGACAAATTTGACCCCAATAACTAATGTGGGATATGCATCAACAGCAACCTTGGGAAAATCCTCTGCATTATCATTAACAGCAGACTCGTATATTTCCTCAGCGAAAACAATGTACTGAGCAAATGTCAAATTGGCTTTTTACCAAATTACTGTACAACAGACCACATAATCAACGCACACAACTTAATTGATTAACAAAACAAAACACAGGCAAAGTCTTCTCATGCTTTGTTGATTTCAAAAAAGCTTTCGACTCAATTTGGCACAAGGGCCTGCTATACAAATTGTTGGAAAGTGGTGTTGGAGGAAAAACATATGACATTATAAAATCCCTTTACACAAACAACAAGCGTGTGTTTAAAATTGAAAAAACAACAACATTACTTTCCACAGGGCTGGGGGTGACACAGGGATGCAGGTTAAGCCCCACCCTCTTCAACATATGTGACCCGATTCAGGAGAGCGGTTTGAACGTAAAAAAAAACGTTTTTTATCAAAATGTGTTTTTTGGCAGAAATGCCTTCTCGAACATGTGAACTTTGATGTGCCTTAATATGAAATTTGTATGCCATCTTTAAATATGAATACAATTGTTCAAGTATGAGCTCAGTTGGTTTAACCACAGAAAAAGCGAGCAACCTTCCCGGTAGCCATTATTCGCTGAGATAATGAGTGGGCTGGACATGCCAAGAGATGAGTTTGGATTGGTCTACCATATAGCACGCGTCTCTTTATTGGAGTTGGTCAGTATGCCTAGGTAATCGTGTCAAACGTTGCTTTTTTTAAATGTATTACATAGTAAATCAAATCAAATCAAGTTTATTTTATATAGCCATTCGTACATCAGCGAATATCTCGAAGTGCTGTACAGAAACCCAGCTTAAAACCCCAAACAGCAAGCAATGCAGGTGTAGAAGCACTGGTAAAACGGCATAAACCTAATGTAAAGTTAAAGTTTACTGTTAGCTAGCTAATGTTTGCTGGCTGGTCCGTAGCTAACGTTATGTGTATGCTCTCCACTTTCTGGAGGACTGAGTTTTGAAATCAGTGGAATTTGAGTATGATAGCTAAGGAGATGGAGAAAACACCAGTCTGAATTACATCCTCAAACTAAGGGCAACCATGTATGTCATCAGACAGGAGACACGTCCAACCATGATGTATACTGGTAAGATAGTCTAGCTAGCTACATTTTCTATTATTACATGTTTCTAATTTTGACAGGAAGTGGCTGGTTTGTTAGCTAACGTTGTGTATGATCGTATTCTTCGTATCTCACACACATTTGCTTGACTAGTTATAGCCATTGAACCTGGTGGGTTAGCTACCTGCAGATTCATGCAGGGTAGTAATGTCATGAGTTGGGATTATGGTCCAATGTTTAGCTAGCTAGCTATTGACAAAAGACTCCACTCTAATTTTGACAAGTATTTTAATTTCAAGTTAGTGAACGGTTAGCTAGCTAGCTAACATTATCTGGCTGGCTCACTAACTAAAGTTACGTCATCCGTTGGGATTCATTGTTTACCAAGCTAGTTATATTTCTGAACAAACCACTCCCTTCTTAGTGTGCCAGAGCACAGAATAAGTGCCGAATTTTTGAATGCTCAACACCCGTTGAAACTGTCCGGTGTCTGTAAACGTCGACAACAAAGCGTAATTCAATTGTTGCCAGCAGCACTGTTACAGTCACCAAAACTCTGGACAACCAGTAAACAGCCTAACCAGCTCTGCTATGGGGTGTGAAATGGTCAGAGTGGGGTATTCTTTCATTATGTGTCTGGAAGTAGCTAGCCAATGTTAGCCAGTTAACTTGTGTGCTTGACTGTCGTTGTGAGGTCAGAGCTTTCGTAACAACCCTACTTATTGGCCAGAGCATCCTGTGTGCGCTCTGAACGTGAAATGCACTGAATTTACGAACGGACAATCTGACAGCACAGTTGCAGTCACCAACGCTCTAGGTAACGTACTGTAACAGCCTAACCAGCTCTGCTAGGGCGAGTACTGTTCAGTGAGCTGTTCTCTCTGTAAAAAAACAGAACTTAAAATGTTGCTACAGAAGACCGAATACAGGTGGTGAGTCACATATATATCAACGAATTGGCGAGGGCACTAGATCAGTATGCAGCACTCTACTAGAATCTGAAGTCAAATGTCTGCTGTTTGCTGATGATCTGGTGCTTCTTTCCTCTACCAAGGAGGGCCTACAGCAGCACCTAGATCTTCTTGACAGATTCTGTCAGACCTGGGGCCTGACAGTAACTCTCATAAGACAAAAATAATGGTGTTCCAAAAAAGGTCAATTTCGCAGGACCATTCCATCTAGACACCGTTACCCTTGAGCACACAAAACACTATTCATATCTCGGCCTAAACAGCAGCGCCACAAAGCTGTGAACGATCTGAGAGACAAGGCAAGAAGGGCCTTCTATGCCATCAAAAGGAAAATAAAATTTGACATACCAATGAGGATCAGGCTAAAAATACTTGAATCAGTTATAGAACACATTGCGCTTTATGATTGTGAGGTCTGGGGTCCGCTCAGAAACCAAGATTTCACAAAATGGGAATTTGGGAATTTGGCAAAAATATCTTCAGAGTATAGCGTAAAACACCAAATAAATGCATGCAGAGAAGAATTCGGCCGGTACCCGCTATTTAACTAAATCCAGAAAAGAGCTGTTAAATTCTACAACCACCTAAAATGAAGCAATTCCCAAAAATTCCATAAACAATGCCATTACCTACAGAGAAATAAACCTGGAGAAGAGTCCCCTAAGCAAGGTGGTCCTGGGGCTCTGTCCACAAACACAAAGGGATGACCTCTATAAAAAAGAGGAGGATCCAATCAGCTTTCTATAAGCTAGGCCTGTATTTATTTCTCAACTTTCCTAATATTAAGCACATTGCTTATCTTTACAACAGGAGTGTAGTCTACCTTCCTGGCATGAAAATGAACCACGGGAAAGGATACTCCATTTGCTATTTAAGTGCATAGATGACATGAATTTTTCAACCCTTCCCCTGTTTCGAGAAAGGTGCATGATAATGGTCCATTTTACATCAAAACAAATTTGAAACATACAGTACCAGTCAAAAGTTTGGACACACCTACTCATTCAACGGTTTTTCTTTATTTTTACTATTTTCTACATTGTAGATTAATAGTGAAGACATTAAAACTATGAAATAACACATTTGGAATCATGTATTAACCAAAAAAGTGTTAAACAAATCTTAATATATTTTACATTTGAGATACTTCAAAGTAGTCAAACTTTGCCTTGATCAGAGAGCTTTGCACACTCTTGGCATTATCTCAACCAGCTTCACCTGGAATGCTTTTCCAACAGTCTTGAAGGAGGTCCCAGATATTCTGAGCATTTATTGGCTGCTTTTCCTTCACTCTGCGGTCCAACTCATCCCAAACCATCTCAATTGGGTTGAGGTTGGGTGATTGTGGATGCCAGGTCGTCTGATGCAGCACTTCATCACTCTCCTGCTTGGTCAAATAGCCTTTTCACAGCCTGGAGGTCTGTTGGGTCATTGTCCTGTTGAAAAACAAATGATAGTTCCACTAAGCGCAATCCAGATGGGATGGCGTATCGCTGCAGAATGCTGTGAGCCTTGAATTCTAAATTAATCACCGACAGGGTCACCAGCAAAGCACCCCCAGACTATCACTTCTCTTCCTCCATGCTTCACGGTGGGAACCACACATACAGAGATCATCCATTCACCTACTCTGCGTCTCACAAAGAGGTTGGAACCAAAAATCAAAAAATTTGACTCATCAGACCAAAGGACAGCTCTCTAATGTTCATTGCTTGTGTTGCTTGGCCAAAGCAAGTCTCTTCTTATTATTGTCGTCCTTTAGTAGTGGTTTCTTTGCAGCAATTCGACCATAAAGTTGCGATTCACGCAGTCTCCTCTGAAAAGTTGAAGTTGAAATGTGTCTGAACTCTGTGAAGCATTCATTTGGACTGCAATTTCTGAGGCTGGTAACTCTAATAAACTTAGCCTCTGCAGCTGGGTTTTCCTTTCCTGTGGCGATCCTCATGAGAGCCAGTTTCATCAAAGCGCTTCATGGTTTTTGCAACTGCACTTGAAGAAACTGTCAAAGTTCTTTTTATTCTATTTTGAGACGTTTTGCTATGTTTTTTTTAAAATTGAACCTTTATTTAAGAACAAATTCTTATTTACAATGACTGCCTTCCAGGGAACAGTGGGTTAATTGCCTTGTTCAGGGGCAGAACAACATATTTTTACCATGCCAGCTTAGGAATTCGATCCAGCAAACTTTCAGTTAATGGCCCAACGCTCTAACCACTAGGCTACCTAGTGGCAATAAATAATAGTGGCAATATTTCGAGAATAAAGTCGAAATAACATTTCATTTATAAAGTGGTAATATTTCGAAAATAAAATGGCAATTCTTTGAGAATATCGTTTTTTGTTGGGTGTGCTCACGTACCCTGCTAGCCTATAGTCGTTAGAAGAATAGTTGCCGTAAGGAAGAAATACTACTGTTAGTAAAACACCATTGATAAGGTAGTTAATAGTTGCCATTAATTAAGCACATATTTTTGGCAAGGTGTTCGTCTAGGCTACGCAGCAGAAAGTTGCAGCGAATTAGGAGAACAGACTGACTTTTTACTGCCCACATACACACACACCTGCATACACACTCAACCCACCCGTCTCTTCCTATGTATGCAACCACTGTTCCTCCTTCTGAAAATAATCTGTGGCGCTGCCTTTCTCCAGGTCCTAATACTTATAATAATACGGTTATTTGCTCAAAGAGAAAGGATTTCCTTGTTACTAAAGCCAATTCTAAAGTAAAGTTTCACCATGGCATCTACCTGCAGGCATTTCAACGATGGCACGCACAGCAAATGGGAGCCAGGGAGACATGCACTTAACCAAATCCCTATGTTTATCTCAAAATATAACTGAGACTTTTTTCTCACAATTAAATTTTGCCACTTTATTCTTGAAATATTACCACTTTATTCTCAGATAATTGCATATTATTCTCAAAACATTGCCACATTCACAAAATATCGTTTATCTCGAAATTGTTCAATTATATTCTTGAAATATTGCCACTTTGTTATGTACCATTCTGCAAAAAAATGATAGTCCAAGTCCCACCTTCCATCACCGTTTATTATTTCACTTGACCCTACTGTACTACTCTTCCATAAGCAGCAGCATGTGTGATTAATCAAACAGAGTGAGTGCAAAAAAGGGTGTCAATGCAGATAGTTTGTGAAGCTATTCAATTACCTATTTAGCAGTCTTATAGCTTGAGTGTAGAAGCTGTTCAGGGTCCTGCTGGTTCCAGACTTGGTGTATCGGTAACACTTGCCGTGCGGTAGCAGACAGAACAGTCTATGGCTTGGGTGGCTGGAGTCTTGAACAATTTTTAGGAACATCGCCTGGTATAGAGGTCCTGGATGGCAGCGAGCTTGGCCCCAGTGATGTATTGGACCCTACGCACTAACCTCTGTAGAGCCTTATGGTCAGATGCCAAGCAGTTGCCATACCAAGCGGTGATGCAGTCAGTCAAGACGCTCTCAATGGTGCAGCTGTCTAACTTTTTGAGAATCTCAGGGCCTTTGCCAAGTCTTTTCAGCCTCCTGAGGGGGAAGAGGTGATACCTTGCCATCTTCACGATGATGATGTTCATGTTGGTTGTGTTTGGACCATGATAGATCCTTAGTGACGTGGAAACCGTGGCAATGGAAGCCCTCCATTTCCTGTAATCCACGATCAGCTCCTTTGTCTTGCTGACGTTGAAGGAGAGGTTATTGACCTGGCACCACAATGCCAGGTCTCTGACACTCATCTTTTCCCATTGACTGCACATTTACTGACATAAGCACCAGTTGGTTGACACATTCATTTTCCCATTGAATGCAATGTCTTGACATACGCATCAATTGGTTGACGCTCATCTCTTCCCATTTGCACTGCAAAGCCTACCTTTTTGCAAAAACATCACAAGATGATGCTTTGATTCTAAAAACGGGCTGATTGAGCCGAGAACGGTGTAAGAATGCTGCATTATTTCCCATTGTTATTTCTCTCAAGTGATGAGCCTGCAAGCCCAAACATATGTTGACTCAGTGTGTGTATCTGTGTGTGTTTTCTGTGTGTGTGTGTAGTGTGTGTATCTGTGTGTGTGTGTGTGTGTGTGTGTGTGTGTGTGTGTGTGTGTGTGTGTGTGTGTGTGTGTGTGTGTGTGTACTGTAGGTATACTGTAGGTGCCTAATGAGGTGCCTAATGAGGGTGGGGGCTTAGAGAAAGCACTCAGGTCTAAATCCTGTAAAAGGTACACATTATAACTGTTAGAGGATTTAGACCTGAGTTCTCTCTCTAAGCCCTACAGTATATATAGCACCTACAGTATATATGCACCTACAGTATATTTAGAATTAGCATTTACACACACAATGTAACGACTGTCGTCGGATGAAGGAGAGGAGGACCAAAGCGCAGCGTGCTATGTATCCATATTTATTAGAATACTTATTTTAAACACGAACAAAAACAATTAACAGAACGAAACCAACGACGCTACAGTCCTGAACTTGAGAACATAAAAAACATGAACGCACAAACAGGAACAATCACCCACAAACAAACAGTGAAAAACAGCCTACCTTAATATGGTTCCCAATCAGAGACAATGACAAACACCTGCCTCTGATTGAGAACCCTATTAGGCCAAACAATAAACCAAACATAGAAACACAAAACATAGAATGCCCACCCAGCTCACGTCCTGACCAACTAAACAAAGACTAAACAAAGGAAATAAGGTCAGAAACGTGACACACAAACAGCCACACACACTCAGTAGTCCAGCAGAATGGATCAATAGAGAGATGAGAGAGAATGAGAGGGGGAGGGAAAGGGGAAAGAAATTGAGGAGGAGAGGTGAGGAGGACAACGCCAATGGCAAGAGAGGAGAGTTGAATGAATCATGTTCTTTTCTCTTCTATGTTGTGTGGACACGTGTATGCATGTGTGTGTGATTTTCAGACAAGATAGAACGGCCAAAGGGGGCGGTGTTGCAATCTACTGCAAGGATTGCCTGCAGAGTTCTGTTTTACTATCCAGGTCTGTTCCCAAACAATTTGAAATTCTACTTTTAAAAATCCACCTCTCTAAAAACAAGTCTCTCACTGTTGCCGCCTGCTATAGACCACCCTCTGCCCCCAGCTGTGCTCTGGACACCATATGTGAACTGATTGCCCCCCATCTATCTTCAGAGCTTGTGCTGCTAGGCGACCTAAATTGAAACATGCTTAACACCCCAGCCATCCTACAATCTAAGCTTGATGCCCTCAATCTCACACAAATTATCAATGAACCTACCAGGTATCACCCCAATTCCGTAAACACGGGTACCCTCATAGACATCATCCTAACCAACTTGCCCTCCAAATACACCTCTGCTGTTTTCAACCAAGATCTCAGCGATCACTGCCTCATTGCCTGTATCCGTAATGGGTCAGCGATCAAACGACCTCCACTCATCACTGTCAAACGCTCCCTGAAACACTTCAGCGAGCAGGCCTTTCTAATCGACCTGGCCGAGGTATCCTGGAAGGATATTGATCTCATCCCGTCAGTAGAGGATGCCTGGATATTTTTAAAAAATGCCTTCCTCACCATCTTGAATAAGCATGCCCCATTCAAGAAATTTAGAACCAGGAACAGATATAGCCCTTGGTTCTCTCCTGACCTGACTGCCCTTAACCAACAGAAAAACATCCTATGGCGTTCTGCATTAGCATCGAACAGCCCCCGTGATATGCAACTTTTCAGGGAAGCTAGAAACCAGTAAACACAGGCAGTTAGAAAAGCCAAGGCTAGCTTTTTCAAGCAGAAATTTGCTTCCTGCAACACAAACTCAAAAAAGTTCTGGGACACTGTACAGTCCATGGAGAATAAGAACACCTCCACCCAGCTTCCAACTGCACTGAAGATAGGAAACACTGTCACCACCGACAAATCCACTATAATTGAGAATTTCAACAAGCGTTTTTCTGCGGCTGGCAGAGCTTTCCACCTGGCTACCCCTACCCCGGTCAACAGCACTGGCCTCCCCTCTGCTACTCGCCCACGCCTTCCCCATTTCTCTTTCTCCCAAATACAGTCAGCTGATCTTCTGAAAGAGCTGCAAAATCTGGACCCAAACAAATCAGCCGGGCTAGATAATCTGGACCCTTTCTTTCTAAAACTATCTGCTGAAATTGTTGCCACCCCTATTACCAGCCTTTTCAACCTCTCTTTCGTGTCGTCTGAGATTCCCAAAGATTGGAAAGCAGCTGCGGTTATCCCCCTCTTCAAAGGGGGGGACACTCTTGACCCAAACAGCTACAGACCTATATCTATCCTACCCTGCCTTTCTAAGGTCTTCGAAAGCCAAGTCAACAAACAGATTACCGACCATCTCGAATCCCACCATACCTTCTCCGCTATGCAATCTGGTTTCAGAGCTGGTCATGGGTGCACCTCAGCCACGCTCAAGGTCATAAACGATATCTTAACCGCTATCGATAGGAAACAGTACTGTGCAGCCATATTCATTGACCTGGCCAAGGCTTTTGACTCTGTCAATCACCACATCCTCATCGGCAGACTCGACAGCCTTGGTTTCTAAAATGATTGCCTCGCCTGGTTCACCAACTACTTCTCTGATCGAGTTCAGTGTGTCAAATCGGAGGGTCTGTTGTCCGGACCTCTGGCAGTCTCTATGGGGGTGCCACAGGGTTCAATTCTTGGACCGACTCTCTTCTCTGTATACATCAATGATGTCGCTCTTGCTGCTGGTGAGTCTCTGATCCACCTCTACGCAGACGACACTATTCTGTATACTTCTGGCCCTTCTTTTGACACTGTGTTAACAACCCTCCAGGCGAGCTTCAATGCCATACAACTCTCCTTCCGTGGCCTCCAATTGCTCTTAAATACAAGTAAAACTAAATGCATGCTCTTCAACCGATCGCTGCCTGCACCTGCCCGCCTGTCCAACATCACTACTCTGGACGGCTCTGACTTAGAATATGTGGACAACTACAAATACCTAGGTGTCTGGTTAGACTGTAAACCCTCCTTCCAGACTCACATCAAGCATCTCCAATCCAAAGTTAAATCTAGAATCGGCTTCCTATTCCGCAACAAAGTATCCTTCACTCATGCTGCCAAACATACCCTTGTAAAACTGACCATCCTACCAATCCTCGACTTCGGTGATGTCATTTACAAAATAGCCTCCAAAACCCTACTCAATAAATTGGATGCAGTCTATCACAGTGCCATCCGTTTTGTCACCAAAGCCCCATATACTACCCACCACTGCGACCTGTACGCTCTCGTTGGCTGGCCCTCGCTTCACACTCGTCGCCAAACCCACTGGCTCCAGGTCATCTACAAAACCCTGCTAGGTAAAGTCCCCCTTATCTCAGCTCGCTGGTCACCATAGCAACGCCCACCCGTAGCACGCGCTCCAGCAGGTATATCTCTCTGGTCACCCCCAAAACCAATTCTTCCTTTGGCCGCCTCTCCTTCCAGTTCTCTGCTGCCAATGACTGGAACGAACTACAAAAATCTCTGAAACTGGAAACACTTATCTCCCTCACTAGCTTTATGCACCAGCTGTCAGAGCAGCTCATAGATTACTGCACCTGTACATAGCCCATCTATAATTTAGCCCAAACAACTACCTCTTTACCTACTGTATTTATTTATTTTGCTCCTTTGCACCCCATTATTTCTATCTCTACTTTGCACCTTCTTCCACTGCAAACCAACCATTCCAGCGTTTTTTTACTTGCTATATTGTATTTACTTCGCCACCATGGCCTTTTTTAAATTTTTATTTATTAATATATTTTATTTGCCTTCACCTCCCTTATCTCACCTCACTTGCTCACATTGTATATAGACTTATTTTTCACTGTATTATTGACTGTATGTTTGTTCTACTCCATGTGTAACTATGTGTTGTTGTATGTGTCGAACTGCTTTGCTTTATCTTGGCCAGGTCGCAATTGTAAATGAGAACGTGTTCTCAATTTGCCTACCTGGTTAAATAAAGGTGAAATAAAAATAAATAAAAAATGTGTGTGTGTGTGTGTGTGTCCTAGGCCTTTGATAGGGAAGCAGCAGCAGATGGTTGGCCTAACTAAGGGTACTCTGGTTTCTTGAAAGGGGGATCCCTTTCCAAACTTACACTAGAGAGGGACCTTCTCGGGGTGGTGAGTGTACATCCTGATTCACACTGAACCTCTTCCCCTAATTAAGGCTGGCCCTCTATGGTTCCACCTGAGATTAGCAATGAGATGAGAGAATGAGTGGAGGCAAGAAGAGAGAAGCAACTTGCCTAAATGTAACATTTTCCGTGTTCTTGTTTCATTGAAGTATTCATTTTGACGAGCATATGTCATAAATATAACGAGCCTGAAGTCAAAATTAGGCATTCCTACCAGAATCAGTCAAATTTGACGCCTGAGGTAAGTAGGACAGGCACTAAATAAGGCAGTGACATAATAATGTCTTACGCACATTCCACATTGTCATTATGACACACACTTCTGTGGGAAATTAAATACACCCACACGCCGCATCTCAAGTGCACCCTCATTCCCAAGACAGCCATCATTGTTAAGTAATCAACCCGGTATCATTTAGAGCCACAAATAATCAATTTAGCACAACATGACACAAGATAAATTGACACCGCTTAGCGCTGTTACCAGGTATCCAAAAAGATCACACGATACGAGCAGGAACATCTCCTGCTGTCAAAATTTGCCCGTTTTTAGACTCGTTCCAGATAAGATGGCAACAGATATGGGTGACAGATATTCAGTCTTCTCACACCAGTCAGTCAGATGAAAGTCCTAACTTGGGTGTTAAGTGCTAATGGTACGATTGACGGCGAACCTGCACTCTGCCAGTTGCTATTTACGCCCCCAAAAAGCACTTCCTGGAAAATTCCAGGCCTCGTAATTCATATCATCATCAGTTCTGAGCTGGTACATCAACTTTTCCAGGGAACCTGGGGTGTGGAGTGAGCGTGGTTTAAGTCTAGATGGAGAGCAGGGTTAGATTTATCTGCATTTGAAAACAGGGTGAAGATATTGTGGTACAACCACGTAAATGCACAGTATAGGGCCCTAAAAAATCTGTTGTATTTTATGCCAAATTCTGAATAGTTTTTTAGCCAAATCCCATTATGTCGGTTTTATTTTCCCAGGTTTTGTATTTTTCCCAGATTTTTATAGAGTTTCACTCTCAAAATCACACTTAAAAAATATATATAAAAACAACACAATTGGATGTTCAAAGTCCACAACACTGCTTAATTCACATATCTAGTTTTCATTCCTCTCCAAACTCTAATTCACTCCATATGCATTTTCTGCTCCAGGTATCTCCATAGTTTATTCCTCAGTTTAATCTTCAAGGTATTTTAACCATTATATTTTAGAATATATCTACTGTACATACTATGTTACTTTTACACCCATTTCTGTTCCCTTTAGTTTCTCTCCACCGTCTCTCCTCTCTCCACATCTACTCCAACATTGCTGTACAGTCTCTCCCAGTCTCTTTCAAAAAACTTTCTTCAAACATTTACATAGTTTTCCGCTCTATCACTTCCTCCAAGGTTTCTCCTAGTATTTTCTCCAGTCTTTCTTCACAGTTTCCACATCTATTATACCTCCATAGTATCTCTTACATATTATTTTCCATACTGTCTGATTCCAACAGTATCCTGTATCTCTGCGTGTTCTAGTCTCAGCCTCTCTGCCCTCATCTCTCTCTCGTCACATCCACATATCAGCCCCTGATAAACTGTGACGTGCTGAACCACACATGATACAAATTCCAGATGCTGCGAGCGCCTGACATTCAGAGCAGTTTGAAGGACAGCTGAGGAAATGAGAAGGATATAATGGAACATGCCAGAAGCCTAAACAGCAGTCAGAGGCACACTTTTAATGTGATCTGCTTGAGCGCTTCAATATTAAGAGCAATTAAAGAAAAGTGGCAGTGACTGCATGAGGCGTCACATGCCTGATAGCACCAAAATAGCTGCACATCCACAGTCTACACAAACAGCAAAAAGGGAACTGACAATCGCAGATAAGCTCTTTTCCAGAAATCCTGGTAGGAAAATTCCCAGTTCCTGCTCATATCAGTCCCAGCATCTTTCCATAGCCCTGCTCCTGCCTTGTGCCATGCTCTGCTCTCCCAGGCCCTTCCCCCCAGCCCTGTTCCAGTGTAAGAAACCTAACAACCATCGGAGAGATGCCAAATACTAGACTGAGCAGAGTATTGTGTAAGTTTCCTCCGGTATGGTCTGGCGTCTGAGATCAAGATACACCCAAAACACAACCACGGCATAAGCAAAAATAGACACAGCCGTGTGCCCTAGCCCCTCTCCAAACCCCAGAGGTGAGCCCAAGTTTTCCCCTGTGAGACAGCTATATGTGGAAATGGCTGGGAGTAGACGTGGGAGCCTATCCAGTGGGGCACTGGGTCAGCCATTCAACTCGTACTTTTTTACACGTTCCACTTGGCACACTCTCAGCTGCAGGAGAGACTGTGGGAGTGTGCACAGGATCCATTGTGAGCAGGTGTGTGTGTGAATGTGAAGCAGGTGTTAGTGTGAGAGAAAAAGATGGAGGGAGAGAGAGAGAGTGCGTGTGCGTGTGTGTGTCATATGTCATCACTGCCCTTTCTGTACCTTGGTATAAGGATACATAGCTCAAGTGAGGGACAACAACTCACATTTACAATGGGGGAAAAGAGAGAGAGAGAGAAAGAAATAGAGAGGGAGAGAGAGTGTGAGAATGGAGAAACACAGAGAGAGCAGAGCCGTGCACATACCTTTCAGGGGGCAGCTGCTCAAAATCCCCCCTCACCTCCCAAATAAAAGATGAAAAAAGAAAATAGACTTCTGTAATTCATAACTAGAGCTCTAGAGATTCATAACATACCAACTGCCCGTGTACCCAAAATCCCAACATTTATAGTTATCTTTATTTTCTGCAAAAACAACACATTCACTCATTACACATGGTAGTGCCAGTGATTCCTCGGCCTACTAAGAGACGGCGAGCAATGATTGTTGACGATCGATTAACTAACTGCAAGCCGCTCTGGATGATCTGCTAAATGACAACAACAATTTTCTGAGATTCAAGAAATTATGAAATGAGCTAGTTTGATGTGCAATTAGTCACATTTCCATTTTCTAAAGAAAATGACAAAGGTATTCATAAAAATAACGAAATACACCGATCTGCAGTGGGCACTTTTCCGTATGAGCGCAAAAGTGCCTGAAAGTGAGAATGGAGAGACAGAGGGAGTGAGAGAGAGAGAGAGCACGAGACAGAAACAGAGACACAGAAACAGTGAGAGTGATGGAGTAGATGTCGAAGCAAGAACCTCCAGGAGAATACTCCTTCCCCGTCGTGGATCAAACTCCTAGTGAGAGAGACGCTGCCTAGTGAGAGAGACAATGTGATTCAGTGAAAGTATGATGCCACTTTAATTATCAAGCCATTATCTATTAGAACAACTTTCTGCTGCTGAAAATGTTTCATGGTATTAAAAGACTGATTCTATATTGTGCACTGGGGCAGGATTCATTTGGCGCTATTTTCCAAACACTGATGTAATTTGGTTCCCCTCCCTCCTTTCTCCACTCGCCGATGTTTCCAAGGGAAAGAAGTGGCACTTAAAAAACATCTTTATCTCTCTGTCCCAGCAACGGCGGAGCGAGAAAAAAACGAAAAAAATCTTCTTCTGTTAAGAAACATGACAACTATCCAAACAATTTAATGGTTACTTTTAGCCTCTATCGCTAAACTGCATTTGAACAGAGAGAGAGATAGAGAAATCACAACTCAGGACAGGGCTACTGTATGACTTTTGACAGGAGCGATGCCTTTTTGACTTCGTAACTAGAATAGTCCCAGTGACTGTTTCACCGCTATGAATAGCAGTTTTAAAGGGCGACTACACATCCTGATTTGGCCTCGTTTTAGATTTGGTTCATTAAGAAATGCTAGCAGCCATGACTGAATTCAAACGTGAGTAGGTTTCGGGGTGTGGTTTGATGTGGATGTCTCAGGTGGGAAGAGTTATCCAAGTCATTTTGCCAATTAGCTTAGCAACTGTGGCAAAGTGGGTTTGGCTTTGGATAGCCTATGTCTGGGGATAGTTAATAAGGATCGTCAATAAATAACACAATGTAAAAGGGACAATATTTTCATGCTACACATCTTTTAGTTGTCCCATTAAATCATTTCAATATTTGTATATGGATTTTCTACAATGTATAGTTGGTTTGAGGTTTTAAGAAATTGAAATTTGGAGCTATTGACCTTTTAAAGGGGAATGGAAACACTTTAGGAAGAAAATCTAAGCAAAGAGATGTATCCAATCCACTAATACTAAACATGTGCATTTAACATAAAATCATCTTTATATTTAGTATTTTGATCGTCAACTAGGTTTATTTGAGCTATAGTCAGTGCCATTTTAAATTGCCATAGTAACGACTGTTGCCAGTGCATCACTGGTACAAATCAGCAAATTGTCTGTGGTATTGAGTTTTCGCACAGAGAGTGAATAGAAGAGAGTGAGGTAGGTGTGGACAATGAAGATGGGAATTCAAACATGAACTATATAGCGCCAGGCTGAATGAATTTGCCCCCCAAAAATCCCTCGGTAGCTACCATCGGCTGCCCAAGGATCCACAACTTTTGAAGAAGTGGCTCTATGTCCTGAAGAGGAAGGACATTCCAGCTCGAGCTAGCAGGATCTGCAGACAGCACTTCGTGGAGGCAGACTTCGCGATAAAAGGCACTTTCGATGCGGCAACCGGGAGTTTCCGAATGGAAGGGAGTCATAGGACTAGTTGAAGCCCTCTGCTTGCACCTCCATTTTGAATTTTTAGGGGTTGCCGACCGACCATCATCAACATCGCTGACTTCGGAGTCAAGCAAAAGCCAGACTGAACGGAGGAGGCAACACGAGTGAATGGAGCGGGGGGTAACGTTTACCGGTCATGAGTGATGACTGTTGTTGACTAGGCTAGAGTTAGACACTGGACAATGTTGTTGCAACTCTAGTTGAAGGTAACTAGCTAATTGCGTCTGAAGTGTTTTGTGTAACACCCCCCAGAAAATAACGTTAATTAACAAGCAAATCAACTGCAACTAAAATTGCAACACAGTCTCTCTGTGTAGCCCTGTTATTAAGTAGCTACTGCAGCTAGCTTCCACCTCAGATAGTCAAGTACTGTAATACATTTTGGTGACAGATTTGATTTTGGAATGTTTTGTTAGCTCCTCCTCATTTAGCTAGACTGAAGTTGACATAGCTAATGTTTGCTGAAAAATAAATGTCGCTGTATTTGCTGTGTGCGTGTGTTTGTGTGTGTGTGTGTGTGTTGACAAAGCATACAAGACAGGTAGCTTGTTAATGCCAACTGATATATTTGGGTTCAGTTGTCTAAACAAAACGTTTGTTATGGCTGGGGGCAGTATCGAGTAGCTTGGATGAATAAGGTGCCCAGAGTAAACTGCCTGCTACTCAGTCCCAGTTGCTAATATATGCATAGTATTCGTAGATTTGGATAGAAAACACTCTGAAGTTTCTAAAATTGTTTGAATGATGTCTGTGAGTATAACAGAACTCATATGGCAGGCAAAAACCTGAGAAGAAATCCAACCAGGAAGTGGGAAATCTGAGGTTTGTCATTTTTCAACTCATTCCCTATTGAAGAAACAGTGAGATATTGGTCACGTTGCACTTCCTAAGGCGCCCGCTAGATGTCAACAGTCTTTAGAACCTTGTTTGATGCTTCTACTGTGAAGTGGGCGCTCATAAGGGCTGTTTGAGCCAGGTGTCTGGCAGAGTGCTATGAGCTCGTGACGCTCATTCACGTGAGAGCAAGCTCTGTTCCATTGCATTTCTACAGACAAAGGAATTCTCCGGTTGGAACATTATTGAAGATTTATGTTAAAAACATCCTAAAGATTGATTCTATACTTCGTTTGACATGTTTCTACGGACTGTAACGGAACTTTTTGACTTTTCGTCTGCTCGTGCGTCATGAATTTGGATTACTGGGCTGAACGCGCTAACAAAAAGGAGCTATTTGGACATAAAGATGAACTTTATCGAACAAATCAAACATTTATTGTGGAACTGGGATTCCTTGGAGAGGATTCTGATGAAGATCATCAAAGGTAAGTGAATATTTATAATGCTATTTCTGACTTCTGTTGACTACACAACATGGCGGATACCTGTTTGGGTTGTTTTGGTCTCTGAGCGCCGTACTTAGATTATTGCATGGTGTGCTTTTTCGTAAAGTTTTTTTAAAATCTGACACAGCGGTTGAATTAAGGAGAAGTGTATCTAAAGTTCCATGTGTAACACTTCTATTTTCATCAACATTTATGATGAGTATTTCTGTAAATTGATGTGGCTCTCTGCAAAATCACTGGATGTTTTTGGAACTACTGAACATAACGTGCCAATGTATACTGAGATTTTTTGCTATAAATATGAACTTTATCGAACAAAACATACATGTATTGTGTAACATGAAGTCGTATAAGTGTCATCTGATGAAGATCATCAAGGTTAGTGATTAATTCTATCTCTATTTCTGATTTTTGTGACTCTTCTCTTTGGCTGGAAAAATGGCTGTGTTTTTCTGTGACTTGGCTCTGACCTAACATAATCGTTTGGTGTGCTTTCACCGTAAAGTCTATTTGAAATCGGACACTGTGGTGGGATTAACAACTTAATTGATTAACAAAACAAAACACAGGCAAAGTCTTCTCATGCTTTGTTGATTTCAAAAAAGCTTTCGACTCAATTTGGCACAAGGGCCTGCTATACAAATTGTTGGAAAGTGGTGTTGGAGGAAAAACATATGACATTATAAAATCCCTTTACACAAACAACAAGCGTGTGTTTAAAATTGAAAAAACAACAACATTACTTTCCACAGGGCTGGGGGTGACACAGGGATGCAGGTTAAGCCCCACCCTCTTCAACATATGTGACCCGATTCAGGAGAGCGGTTTGAACGTAAAAAAAAACGTTTTTTATCAAAATGTGTTTTTTGGCAGAAATGCCTTCTCGAACATGTGAACTTTGATGTGCCTTAATATGAAATTTGTATGCCATCTTTAAATATGAATACAATTGTTCAAGTATGAGCTCAGTTGGTTTAACCACAGAAAAAGCGAGCAACCTTCCCGGTAGCCATTATTCGCTGAGATAATGAGTGGGCTGGACATGCCAAGAGATGAGTTTGGATTGGTCTACCATATAGCACGCGTCTCTTTATTGGAGTTGGTCAGTATGCCTAGGTAATCGTGTCAAACGTTGCTTTTTTTAAATGTATTACATAGTAAATCAAATCAAATCAAGTTTATTTTATATAGCCATTCGTACATCAGCGAATATCTCGAAGTGCTGTACAGAAACCCAGCTTAAAACCCCAAACAGCAAGCAATGCAGGTGTAGAAGCACTGGTAAAACGGCATAAACCTAATGTAAAGTTAAAGTTTACTGTTAGCTAGCTAATGTTTGCTGGCTGGTCCGTAGCTAACGTTATGTGTATGCTCTCCACTTTCTGGAGGACTGAGTTTTGAAATCAGTGGAATTTGAGTATGATAGCTAAGGAGATGGAGAAAACACCAGTCTGAATTACATCCTCAAACTAAGGGCAACCATGTATGTCATCAGACAGGAGACACGTCCAACCATGATGTATACTGGTAAGATAGTCTAGCTAGCTACATTTTCTATTATTACATGTTTCTAATTTTGACAGGAAGTGGCTGGTTTGTTAGCTAACGTTGTGTATGATCGTATTCTTCGTATCTCACACACATTTGCTTGACTAGTTATAGCCATTGAACCTGGTGGGTTAGCTACCTGCAGATTCATGCAGGGTAGTAATGTCATGAGTTGGGATTATGGTCCAATGTTTAGCTAGCTAGCTATTGACAAAAGACTCCACTCTAATTTTGACAAGTATTTTAATTTCAAGTTAGTGAACGGTTAGCTAGCTAGCTAACATTATCTGGCTGGCTCACTAACTAAAGTTACGTCATCCGTTGGGATTCATTGTTTACCAAGCTAGTTATATTTCTGAACAAACCACTCCCTTCTTAGTGTGCCAGAGCACAGAATAAGTGCCGAATTTTTGAATGCTCAACACCCGTTGAAACTGTCCGGTGTCTGTAAACGTCGACAACAAAGCGTAATTCAATTGTTGCCAGCAGCACTGTTACAGTCACCAAAACTCTGGACAACCAGTAAACAGCCTAACCAGCTCTGCTATGGGGTGTGAAATGGTCAGAGTGGGGTATTCTTTCATTATGTGTCTGGAAGTAGCTAGCCAATGTTAGCCAGTTAACTTGTGTGCTTGACTGTCGTTGTGAGGTCAGAGCTTTCGTAACAACCCTACTTATTGGCCAGAGCATCCTGTGTGCGCTCTGAACGTGAAATGCACTGAATTTACGAACGGACAATCTGACAGCACAGTTGCAGTCACCAACGCTCTAGGTAACGTACTGTAACAGCCTAACCAGCTCTGCTAGGGCGAGTACTGTTCAGTGAGCTGTTCTCTCTGTAAAAAAACAGAACTTAAAATGTTGCTACAGAAGACCGAATACAGGTGGTGAGTCACATATATATCAACGAATTGGCGAGGGCACTAGATCAGTATGCAGCACTCTACTAGAATCTGAAGTCAAATGTCTGCTGTTTGCTGATGATCTGGTGCTTCTTTCCTCTACCAAGGAGGGCCTACAGCAGCACCTAGATCTTCTTGACAGATTCTGTCAGACCTGGGGCCTGACAGTAACTCTCATAAGACAAAAATAATGGTGTTCCAAAAAAGGTCAATTTCGCAGGACCATTCCATCTAGACACCGTTACCCTTGAGCACACAAAACACTATTCATATCTCGGCCTAAACAGCAGCGCCACAAAGCTGTGAACGATCTGAGAGACAAGGCAAGAAGGGCCTTCTATGCCATCAAAAGGAAAATAAAATTTGACATACCAATGAGGATCAGGCTAAAAATACTTGAATCAGTTATAGAACACATTGCGCTTTATGATTGTGAGGTCTGGGGTCCGCTCAGAAACCAAGATTTAACAAAATGGGAATTTGGGAATTTGGCAAAAATATCTTCAGAGTATAGCGTAAAACACCAAATAAATGCATGCAGAGAAGAATTCGGCCGGTACCCGCTATTTAACTAAATCCAGAAAAGAGCTGTTAAATTCTACAACCACCTAAAATGAAGCAATTCCCAAAAATTCCATAAACAATGCCATTACCTACAGAGAAATAAACCTGGAGAAGAGTCCCCTAAGCAAGGTGGTCCTGGGGCTCTGTCCACAAACACAAAGGGATGACCTCTATAAAAAAGAGGAGGATCCAATCAGCTTTCTATAAGCTAGGCCTGTATTTATTTCTCAACTTTCCTAATATTAAGCACATTGCTTATCTTTACAACAGGAGTGTAGTCTACCTTCCTGGCATGAAAATGAACCACGGGAAAGGATACTCCATTTGCTATTTAAGTGCATAGATGACATGAATTTTTCAACCCTTCCCCTGTTTCGAGAAAGGTGCATGATAATGGTCCATTTTACATCAAAACAAATTTGAAACATACAGTACCAGTCAAAAGTTTGGACACACCTACTCATTCAAC